>NW_004955418.1:26019969-26022589 GCF_000276665.1 Chinchilla lanigera | reverse complement strand
AGCAAATTCTCTTTCAACTTTATGCCCTTTCCCTTTTGTCCCTAACTGCTTCAAAATATTTTAAGGTACTAGGAGTTGGGGATTGAAGTCCAGGCTTTCATCCTGAGCTATAACTTCAACCCTGTTTTGTTTTTCTTTAGACAGGCTCTTGTTCAGGAGCTAATTTTCCTAGGCTGAGCTCAAATTTGTAATCCTCCTGCCTCAGCCTACAAGACTGCTGGAATTACTGGCAGGTGCCACCACCCTTGGCTGGACTTTTAAACTAAAATCAGATTTTAGTATACTTAAAAAAGCCAAAGGCTTTAAATTTAAACACTCAAAGAATACCTAGTCAGAAGGCTGGAGAACATTGTGGGAATGGGTTTCAGAATGATGCAAAAGAGAAAAAGGAAAATAATAGCATGTTTAATCCACTGTGTATGTGTAGAATTCTCAGATGCACTCATCTTTGTAGACAGAGTACAATGGATGTCTAGAAAATGTGGATTGAAAGATGTGGCTAAAACATATTGGAATAGTTGTAGCATAGGTCAGTAGAGTAACGAAAGATCTAACTACAGTCTCCAATAAATGAATTTAGAGGCCTAACTTTTCCTGGATATAGTTGATATAAAAGGGTCCATAGATTTGTGAAGATAAAAATACATTGACCCTCATATCTTGAGGTTAAAAGGACACTTGCCAAGCTCATACACTGAAAAGTACACTAGTGAAGTATCTCAGAACCTCTGAAGAGCGTCATAATCTCTGTGTTTTACAGGTCAGGAATGAAGATAAACAATGCTCCCACTGAAATATGCACTTTATTTCAAGGGCATATGGTAGACTAAAAATCAGCAATAATATGCATGCAATTCTGTAGTGGTTATTACAGTTAGAAACAAAATCAGAACAGTCATATCAGTGTAAAGAGCTGTGGTGGGTAAGTGAGCTTGCATTTCCTAACTAGATGTATATGGCTGTGTCCTTTTCTATCTTTACACCTGAGGATTTCTTCACAATATCTTTGCTCTCTGACTTTGGGGTTTCTGACTTTTTTAGATTAGGTATCTCAGGACTCACACCCACAGTCATACTAAGGGAAAAGATAAGAATTAATCCATCTGATTATGGGGCACTCTTTTTTGTTTCCAAAACTATAAACAAAAACAAACAAAACAAATACAGAAGAAAAGAAAAGAAAACAGGTTGTTCAGGTTAGGCTGGAGTGATTGCTTCTAACTATCAAAGAGCAATATTATTACTGCTGCACAAGGCAGGGAGGGTTGCCATTCATGTGTCACCAACAGCGCTCCCCTCACGCGGTCTCCACTGTCACTGCTATTGTGGCAGTGCCGGGTTGGCAGGACCTCAAGTGTTGACATTTCTTAAGGGTGAAAAAGTAAATCACCCACCATGTAAAGAAACACAGCCAGGTGAGGTGATGTCTACAGGTGGCGGGGAGCAAAATAAAGGGACAGGGGATAAAGAAGGCTACAAGGAACGAAGCTACTGCGTGACCTCAGGGTTGATTAAAATGTAGAACCTTACTCATATCTGGGACTTTCCCTTGTTCTCATTCTTTTCTTTTCCATTTCCTTACTTGTTTCATCCTCATCTGTGTGTTTAATCACTTCTCGCTCTCCCTGGGCAACTTTATAGCCTCTGTGTTTGTGTAATTAAAATAATAATTTGTTTTTAATGGGAAAAAAGAGATTATTGTGACTGAATAGAGAGATGACCACCACCTAGAAATGAACAAGTCAGCCACTGGAGATATTTTGGAAGAAGCTGTACATGTTTTCACTTGGTAGAGCATAATTTCTTTGTTTGGAGGATAGACTGTTATGCCTGGTGTGTTGCTCACTCAGAATTTTAGTAAATGTAGAAGGACACATACAGATTTGAGCAACAAAGGGACAAGTTAGTTTGATCAGCTTCTATTTCACTTTTCTTCTAATGTGTTCTCCTGTAGAAAGTATAACACTTAGAATAACATAGATGAGACTCTCTTGTGAACCAGCCTCTGGGTAGTAATTAAAAGCCAGCAAGTAGATGCACTTACCTAATCAAGTTGTGCCATTTTTTTTGTTTGTTTTGTTTTTACAACAGGTTCTTTCTGCTTAAAAGCAAAGCTGTAGCAATATGATGCTGTTGGAACTCAGGTCTCCATCCTTGAGATTCCTGTTTGTGGACCAACCCTTGTGTCAGAGCAGTGGTAGGATTTTATGACTGATATACAATGGTACTTTGGTTCACAAACTCAAGTCTCTATGATTCTAGTCTCAAAACGAGTTGGGTGAGAACCAACTCAACCTAAATTTAGGTTCAATGCTGACTTTGTGGGGAAATCTGATTTGGTTCTCATGCTGTTTGGTTTGCAACCAGAATGGTGGAGAGAATTGAGACTGTGAACAGAGGCACCACTGTATATGAGAGCTCAGATGCTTCAGAAGCCAGGTGGCAGTGTACTGCTCTCAGTGAGAGCTCCTGACTGCTATCTCATGATCCACAACCACAGAGAGGCGATTCCAGTCATGGTCTTGGAGGAAGGAGCTTCTGGTGCATTTGTTCTATAGATTCCTCAGTCATCGCTGAGGCCCAGCTTTTGGTCCATTTCTGCCTCTCTTCCCATGATTGT
>NW_004955418.1:26007046-26016304 GCF_000276665.1 Chinchilla lanigera | reverse complement strand
CTGGTTCCAGATGAATTTTAGGAATGTTTTCCTCTAGATCTATGAGGTATACTAATGAGATTTTAGTTGGGATTGCAATGACTCTGTACAATATATTTGAGAGTATGGCCATTTTCACAATGTTACTTCCTATCCATGAGCAAGGAATAGCTTTCCATTTTCTGAAATCCTCTTCAAGCTCTCATTTGAGAGTACTGTAATTTTCATTGTATGGATGTTTTATTTCCTTTGTTAGATTAACTCCTAAGTATTTCATGTTTTTAGATGCTATAATGAAAGGTGGGGTTTCCCTAATTTCTTTTTCAGTGTGTTTGTTGTTTGTGTACAGGACTGCTATTGATTTTTGAGTGTTGACTTTGTATACAGCTATGCCACTGAATTTGGTTATTAAATCTACAAACCTTTTGGTGGAGTTTTGGGGGTCTTCTATGTAGAGTATCATGTCATCTGCAAATAATGCTAATTTCAATTTTTCCTTTTCTATCCTTATTCCTTTTATTTCTCTCCCCTGTGTAATTGCTCTGGATCATACTTCCAGAACTATATTAAATAGTTGTGGTGACAGTGGAATTCTTGTCTTGTTTCTGATATTAAAGTGAAAGCTTTCAGTTTCTGTCCATTTAGTATAATGTCGGCTGTTGGGTTGTCATAGATGGCTTTTATCTGAGTGAGGTAAAGACCATCTATTCCTAGTTTCTGTATAGTTTTTTTCTTTATCATGAAAGAGTGTTGGACTTTATCAAAAGCTTTTTCTGCATCTATTGTGATGATCATGTGATTTTTGTCTTTGGCTCTATTGACGTGGTGTATTACATTAATTGATTTGCATATATTGAATCATCCCTGCATTCCTGGAATAAATCCCATTTGGTCACGATGTGTAATCTTCTTCTTAATTTGTTGCATTCTGTTTGCTAGTATTTTATTGATAATTTTTGCATCTATATTCATTAGGGAGATTGGCCTATAGTTCTCTCTTTTGGTTGGGTCTTTCTCTGATTTTTGTATCAGAGTAATACTTGCCTCCAGGAGTGAGTTAGGGAAAATTCATCGTTTTTCGATTTCATTAAAGAGTTTGAGAAGAATTGGCATTAAATGTTCTCTAAATTTCTTGTAGAATTGAGCTGTGAATCCATTAGAACCTGGGTTTTTCTTTGTTGGTAAGTATCTAATATATTTTAAATTTTATTCATTAATATTGAGCTATTCAGGAGTTTTATATCTTCTTATTTAGCTCTGGTAATTCATATGTGTCTAGGAATCTTCCATTTTTATTCTTGTTTTCCATCCTGTGAGTGTAAAGATTTTCAAAGTAGGTACTGATGATCTTCTGAATTCCTACAGGATCTGTAGTTATTTCATGCTTTTCATTCTTCATTGCATGAATTTGAGTTTTTCTTTACTTTTCTGATAAGGTTGACTAGGGGTTTATCAATTTTATTTATTCTTTTAAAGAACCAACTCTTCAACTCATTAATTCTTTGTATTGTTTTCTTAGTCTCAACTGCTCAGATCTTTATAATTTTCTGCCTTTTTTAGGATTAGGACTTTACTTTCTCTTCTTTTTCTAAAAGCTTGAGGTGCAGCATAAGATTCTTTATTTGTGTTTGCTCTGTTTTCCTGATGTGGAAATTCACTGTGTTTATGGTGTTTTTGCAATTTCTTATTTTATTGATTCCAGTTTCATTGCACCATGGTCTGATAGTATGCATGGGATAATTTCAATTCCTTTGCATTTACTTAAACATATTCTGTGTGCTGGTATATGTTGTATTTTAGGGAATGTCCCATATGCAACTGAAAAGAATATATATCCTGATGTTATTGGATGGAACACTGTATAAAAGTCTACTGAGTTCGTTTATTCACAAGTTTCATTTAGTTCTGTTATTTCTTTTTTGATTTTTTGTCTAGTTGATGTATCTCTTTGTGACAATGGGGTGTAAAAGTCCCATTTTGATTGTGTTAAAGCTTATTTGAATTTGACATCTGTTAAAATTTGCCTTATATAGTTGGGTGCTCCTATATTTGGTGCATAGCTATTTATGATTGTTATCTCTTCCTCTTGTCGTTTTGCCCTAGCAAGTATGTAGTGACCTTCTTTGTGTGTTTTGATAGTCCTCAGTTTGAAGGTCACATTGTTTGCAAACAGAGTAGCTACCCCCGCTCTTTTCTGGATTCCTCTTACACTGCGTATAGTTTTCCATCCTTTGACTTTCAGTGTATGAATTTCCCTTTGAGTTAAATGTGTTTCTTGTATACAGTGTACTGTTGCATTTCTTTTTCTTCATCCACTATGCCAGTCTGCTTTGGATTAGTGAATTGAGATTGTTTACATTGATGGTTATAACTGATATGTATTGGCCTATCTCTGCAATGTTATTTTCCTGCTGTGGGTTCCTCCTTTTTTTCTCTGTTTAATTGCTTGCTCTGCTGGGTGGTTCCTATCTATTGTTGCTCTTGAAATTGTGATCATTTTTATCTGTTTCTAGAATATCTTTCAGTACTCTTTCTAGGGTTGGTTTGGCACTCACGAATTTCTTCAGTTGTTCCTTATTCTGGAAATATTTATTTCTCCATTAATTTTAAAGGATAATTTTGCAGGGTACATCAATCTGGGATGGAAGTTTTTTTTTTTTCTTTGAGAACCTGAAGTACTTCACTCCAAACTCTTCTTGATTTGATGGTTTATGTTAGGAAATCTGTCATGATTCTGATAAGCTTTCCTTTATATGTGATTTGTTTCTTTCTTCTAACAGCTTTTAATATTCTGTTCTTTTGCTGAATTTCAGATTATTATGTGTCTGGGTATAGATTTATTTTGGTTATGGATAATTGCAGTTTTGTATGCCTCACTTACTATATGTCAGATTCTTTTTCCATGTTTGGGACATTTTCTGTTATTACTTTTGCAAATAGTTTTTTTTAAGCCATTTGTGTTGACTCCTGCTGTTTCTTGATACTTATTAATCATACATTGTCTGCCTTTGCACCATCTTGTAGCTGTTGAATTATTTCCTGGTTCCTTGTTATTTTTAAGAGATCTTTCCTTTCATGATCGTTAGCTACCTTGAAGGTCTGAAAGTCTACCTTCAGCTTCGTTCAAGTGGTTCTGCCAGCTTTTGATGGAATTTTTAATTTCCTGGACATCCATTTGAAACTGTCTCATGCATTCCAATTCTTTCCTATGTTGTTCATTCAATGTTTCCATCACTTTTCTGTGCTCTTCTATTTTTTATGAATGTCCTCTTTAGATGTGCTGAGCAATGCTTTCATTATTGTTGTCATTTCTTTTTTTACTTGAGAGATTATTTTTGATCTGATATCTTCTATGTCCTGATGGAGTTGTTTCTTTATTTCAATTGCTACCATTTCAGAAATTTCAGGTGTATAACTTCCAAACTGTTCTTTGTCACTGTCTCCTGGACTTGTTCTGGGTGAAGTAGACACCTTGGATTGCATTTTGCTCCTTCATTTTGTCATTTTCAAAGATCTGGAGGTTCCCATATCATCAGCCTCACTCCAGAGATGGTGTGGGAGTGGCAGGGCAAGGACCTCCCAGGTGCCTGCTATTCAGTGTGGCCCTCTTGATCATGCAGCAGGTGAGGTGCAGTCACCGAGGCTCCTGAAGCTGTCTGGGGCTCAGTGAGGAGGGGCAAGGACATCTCACAGAGGTTCCCAAAGCTGTCCTGGGCTCACCTTGACTCCCACAGGAGGTTCCTCAAGCTGTCTGGGGAGCAGCTCAGCTTCCATGAGGTGTGTGTGATGTTGAGGCATGGTCACCGAGGCCGCTGAAGCTGTCTGGGCCTCTGTCTGTCTCCCACACAAGTGAGGGTGGGGCAAGGACAGCTCATTGAGGTTCCCAAAGCTCTCTGGGGCCCAGCTGTGCTCCTGTTGATTTTATATTTGAATTACAACCCAATACATTATTAGGCTTTTGACCTGATAAGATAGTCTGGCTCTTCTCTACCTAATTACTTTCCAAACTCAATGGAAGGAAGAAGGTTTGTGCTATCCAGTGGTCTACAAACAATAAATTCAAGATTACACTTCACAATGGGGACAATTTACAAAATGGAAAGAATCAGAGAGGAAATAGGTAAGAGAAGTAGAAAAGTTAAGTCTTCAAATTGGTTGATAGCTTAGTGGAGACTACACTTTAGATAAGAAATGGTACATTCTGGGTTAACATTTTGTAATTATCCTTCTGCCAGGACAGATGCTATATAGATAAGCAAGAAAATCAACACCATTAACAGTTACCCTTCTGCCACACCATCCTGACTTGGAGCCAGCTGATAATGGACTAAAGCCTCAACAAACTGTGAGCTAAATAAACCTTTCTTTCCTTAATTCTGGGCATTGGGTATTTTCTCTCAGGGAGAAAAAAAGTAACCAAGACATCTTTCTTCCGTGACGGTAATTTTCACAAAAGTAAAAATGTTACTCTGTTGAAACACTTCATTGACTCCCATTTATTTGCCTAGGTAATAAACAATAATTTCCATAGAGCTCTCTCCAGGTCTAGGATTTACATAAATTAGACAATGAAGTCTCTGTGACTTTAGATCAAATCATCTTTCTATACTCAACTCCACTAAATTTTATGCTCCATCAAATTTAAAATATACAATATCCCCCTTTCCTTTAAGTCTAACACACTTAGACAAGCACTTTTATGTATCACTTTGGCTTTGATTATGTTTCCTATGTTGATGACTGCCAAATCTCCACCTCGCTCCACTATGTATTTCCAGGAATCAAGACAGGGACATCAACTGGAATTCTACTTCTGCTCAAGCATATCCACAAAATGTACAATCTTCTGCAAACCTGTTGCATGCAGTATTTTTAAGGATTTATAATTTCCTTGCATAAACATACATAATGTTTCTTTTTCCCTAGTGATTAAATGTCCTTCTAGCCAGGGTGACAGGTCCTGAGAATGAGGTGCCTGCAGAGGAAAAGAAAAGTAAGAGAGACAAGAAAAACAAGAGAGGCAAAAATCTGGGATCAAGGAGCTTACAGACTCTCGGACTGCACCCCAGATTAACAATCTCAGTCACCTTTTATTAAGTGATTGCCAAGGGCGTAGCTAGTACAAATGGGCAGATGCCAAACGTTTTAGTAATTCAAGCATTATCCTTCTCCAACTCTGCCTCTTGTGCTGCTGGCAACAATCCCTAGGTGGGCCTCCCAGTAAGCACCATGCTTACTCGGTTCAGCTGGGGGTTCTAAGTTGATCACCAATTATCAACACACTACAATCACAGTCCTTACTTCCCATTGATTTTACAGTGCATGGCAAGACTAAAAAATAGGGATCTCCTGCAATTCAAATACACTCTTCTCTTCAGGTGAAAGGTTTCCGTTTATTTTTGCAACAATAAACAAATCATTGTGTGTCCTCAGTGCTTTCCAATCAAAGAATGTCCTTCTCCCCAAGTAAAAAGTAAAGAGCTTCCAGTAAAAACATTTTGTCCTCCTGTGGAGCTGTGAACCTCTGAGAGAATCGTATGACCATGAGAACATGCTTTGCTGTGACATGTGCTAAGGCACAAGCCCAGAGATAAAACTCCAGTGCTCACAGACGTAGGAAATGTCCGGGTTATTCGCAAAGTGGGATTTAGGGATTGGAGACAGTTGCCAGAAGGAAAAGCAGATTTGTCAGGGCAAAAACAACAGTGATGTGCTCACAGTTACCCCACCAACGAGAGATCAAGAAAAGACTCAAATTCAGGCCTTTTATTTGCATATGTTACTGTTATATTCCTCAGCCAATCTGTCAGCTGTAACTTACCAATTGGAAACACAGACAGATGCAAGATCCAGACGCCAGGGAACTGTAAATCTTTTATTTTAGGCCAGTGATTTCCAATCATTCCCTCATGAATACCTTATAGCACTTCCTTTACAAAGCTATGGCTTATAAAGCAACAAAACCTTATAAATGCCATTTATTAAACACTTAGTCACTAATTGCTTACATTTTATTGATTGACATTTTCTTATTCATGGCATTACTTACCAGGTTAAGCATCACTATTTTTACTGAACTTCACTGCAAACTGGTGAGCTTGGACATTGCTTCTGGAGGAACCCTTCTGTCATTGAAATAGGTACCTGGTGCTGTGTTATTTTTCATCTGGGTTTGTTTGTTTCAAAGCGTTCTTTTCTTTTGTTCCCTTAAGCGCAGTTTTCTAGCCCCATTTTCAGATAAGTATCAGCTATGTATTTATAAGGAACTAACTGATAACAGATTGTTCAGTAGCATTCTGCTCTTTTTGCTCTTTGAAGGATTAACTGTTCCTTCCTCTTCGACTTAGGTATGGCCATGGCATTCCTTTGGTTTCCTAACTGGATGCAATGGCACATGCCTCTTCTGAGGCATTTTGAAAGCCAGATTACAACCCAATCCTTCCCCTTCTTGTGGCCAGCCATTCTTGGAGACAGGTGAGGAAGGATGTCTCTTTGGTCTTGCTCCTGAGTCACTGTAGCAGGTAAAGCTCTTGGCCAACCCTCTGCACACTTGTAGTAAGAGAGAGAAACACAATTTTGTAGTTTTGGGTCCTGAAATTGTGGGGATCATCTATGGTGTTTGCATAACCTGGACAGCCCAGATTGATTCATTTCAGTTCAATATAGATCTCTTTTCAAAAGTATTTATAGTTTTACGAAATATTTGGACAGATAATTCAAAGAAAAGAGACACCGTAGTGGAATTTGGTAACGTGAAACTTAAGGAGGATTAATGTTTGACCTGTTGCACATTAGGCAAATAATCTACTGCTCCTCAGTGACCAGTAACGATAGAACCCCAAAACTAAACAACACTGAAGGAAAATAGCTTTAGAATGTGAATCTTGGAAGACAGCCATGAAGTTTTCAATTTATCTCATCATCCCCTAAAGCAAATGGATCCTCAGCCATGACCTCAAATGTTGTTTTTGTAATAAAACATAGAGCTACCCCAAATGAAGGCGCTATCGGTCATTTACAGTCATTTTTAACTTCGTAAAAAGCAGAACATTAGAGAAAAAAAATTTTGTGTCCCTCAGCTTCTGTTCAAAATTCTGTCTGGAAGGAAAGTGCATGATGAACTGCCCTTGAATTGCTGTGAAAGGAAAATAAAACTTTATTATCTCTCTGGATAGTTAGTTCAGGAAGGTTCTTGTTGCTCTACAGGACCCTGGGAGGAAGGCTAAAGTTGATGAACTGCTTGCATTGTGGTAGGCTTCTTTGAGAGAAGCGTGGACCCCCATGCTCATGCTGTCAGGACAGAAAGAGCCAGCGTGGCAGCTGGCGGCCTCATAATTAATAAGGGGCCACAACTGAATGCTGGTTAATCTAAGATGACTATCTCCAGTGCAGACACTACCAGCAGGGGTCTTCATTTACAAAGCAACCCGTCAACGTTCCTCCCCAGAAAATGAGGAGGTATCAGTCTCCTCTGAAGATCAAATTTAAAACTGCTGCAGAACAAAATAAACCTTACAGAGACAAAAAATACTCTAAGAGACGTGGGGAGAAATGCAAGAGAGTGAAATGTAATCTGCTATCTGCAAGCAGTGGAGAGGGGAAATTTCATTTACCATCTGTGACTAAATATTCTAATGCCAAACTTTTACTCTCTGTGGTACCTTCAAGTGGTCTGTGGCTGATTATCCTCCGGCTTGGGAATTATAAATTCTCTCTAATGACCTGGTAATGGTGGTAAAGGATAACTTTAAGTATTTCTTGAAGGAATGTCTAATTAATCTAGAAACAGTTACCTCACATTTGCATTCTGAGAATTCAGGAAGGAGAGACCTCTAGCAAGTGGAAGCTCTTCCACAGAGTCTTTCTGGGTATCTGGCTTTTTTTTCAGGGCTACTTCTTTTTCCTGCACAACTTTATAAGCACCTGGATTCTGAGGACAAATTTTAGCCCAAAAGCAGGAAGTCAAAGGTAACTACCAGCTAAGATTTCACATAATTTCTCTTCTATAAGAATCCAAAAATATAAATCAATGAAAGAGCAACATAAAAGATAATAGCAAGCAAGGAGATAGATCTTTTGCAAAATGAAAGGGGACTAAGAAATAGTTAAGATGTGTTATGTACATATAATAATATACAGTAAATGGGTACTAATAAAAATTAAAGAGGTAATCAAAATATAGCATTGCATCCTCAGAGTTAAAAATTTACCCTTATTCTATGGAAAGTAGATAAAGACATAAGAAAACTGGGCTAACCAGAAGCAGTTCAGCTGATTGATAAATTCCAGGAGTAGTCAGCCTATGTACTAGTGAACTTACATTGGAAGATTAAAATGTGAAAGATTTCCTTAGAAGCAATGATCACGGAACATGTACTAGAGGTTTCACATTTATCAAAAATGTTTTAACGGGCACAGTTTGAATTAAAGCTATTTGGTGAAGGAGAAAAATAATTTAAACTGCCGGCGGCATATGGAAAGAGGCAGCTTGAAGTGCTGTTAAATGAGGTTTGGTTCTTGCCAAGTCATTAAGAAGGTAGGCAGTACAAAACATTGTGGTTTCAAATACTACACTCTCGTCTGCCTACTTTATTTTAATTTTCTTCCATTGTCCATGTAGTTTCAGCAGCTCATTATTTCAGTTTCCTGCTATAAAAAGACCTCACGAACTAAATTTATCTCAATAATTGTTAGGTGGGTGAGGTGGTGTACACCTGTAATCCGATACTTTGGGAGGCTGAGTCAGGAGGATGATAAAATTTAGTAACTCAAAATTAAATAGATTTTTAAAAAGATAGCCCATGGTGAAAGCCCTGGGTTCAATCCCCAGCACTGTAAAACAAAACAAAACAAAACAAAACAAAAAACTCTTTTTTTTTTTTTTTTTTTCCTTCGGTACCGGGAATCAAACTCATGACCTCATGCTTGCCAGGCAGGTGCTGTGCCGCTGAGCGAAATCCCCAGCCCCCAAAAAACTATCTGTCTCAACCTTTGAATAACAAATTCTTAATCACTTGAAGAGAAACTGAATGAACTATAATTTCAAGTTTTCCATAGGGACTTAAGAAATTTTTGTTGTTTCTTTGTTTGAGGGTTTGTTGCTAAATTTGATATGGTGCAGTTTTTAACAAATGTGTTACATATTTTTAAAAATGTTTTTATTAAGTTTATTGGTACAATTTAGATATAGGTAATGATCATATTCATCATAGGAAATCTGTACCTGTACACGATATACCTTGATTGTTCCTCGGACAAAAGACTTATATCTAGAGCATA
>NW_004955418.1:25956783-26005819 GCF_000276665.1 Chinchilla lanigera | reverse complement strand
TACAAATACATTGTTCAGACGCTGTCTCAGTCTTCCATATAAATACCCAGAAGAGAGATTACTGGGTCTTTGTGCTCTATTTTAAGGTTTTTGAAGAACCTCGGACTGATTCCCAAAAGAATTGTGCCATTTTACAACCCCACCAGCAGTACAGAGTTTCTAACTTCATGTTCTTGTGAACGTTTATTATTTTGTTCTTTTTTAAACCTTTCTATCCTAATGTGTCTGCAGTAATATCTCATTAAATTTTTGATTGATAATCCTATGATAATTGAGGATGTTGATTTTTTTTTTACATATTTGATGAATGTGTGTATCATCTTTGAGGAAATATCTATTCAAGTTTTTTATGCCTTTTAAAATCAGGTTATTTGATTTTTTTTTCTTTTACTACTGAGTTGTAGGAGTTCTTCACATATTCTGAATTTATAATTTTTTTTTTTTGGTATTGGGAAAGAATTCAGGAACTTGCACCTTGCCAGGCAGGCGCTTCTGCTGCTGAGCTATAACCCCAGCTCTGAATTTATAACTGTTGATCTTCACCTGTCTTTATTCAGCTTGAGTTAATGTTTGTGTATCGTGTAAACTAAGACAACATTCATCACTTTGAATGTTCTGAAACTGTCTTGAAGACTGTCCTGTCTCTTTTGAGCAGTCTAGGTAGACTCATGTTCTATTCTATTATATATAGTCATTGCTGGCAGTCTTTGCATTTGGTGAAAATACGGAGTTCTCTTTATTTATTGAACCTGAAATAACCCAAATACAAACGCTTATAGAGTATTTGAAGAGTTAAAGAAACATTCTGTGATAATTCCAGGGTATTCAGAAAATACCGAGTCAGAGAATCAGGATTTTACCATGACATTTCCAGGGGAAAGCTGCAATCATATTATTTGAAACAACACTTGCTGACAGGGAAGGTGGCACTTCCGTGGAGCACAGTAAGCATATTCTGAGGAGCACAGAAGCACAGAGTAGGTGAAGCTTGATTGTCTTGGGTACACCGCACAGCCAGCCCTGCCCTCAGCTGTACTGCACCCGCAGGAGGTCCCAGGCCCTGAAAGGTCTTTGGCTTTTCCTGGAAAGCCAGCTGGGAGGTGATTTTCTTCTCTTTTTGAGCATAGGAATAGCTCATATATGATGCTGTTTGAGGTCATCAGAGTTACTTTACACATTGGGGAAACTTAGACATAAAGGCTGATCTTTACCATTTGCAAAACTTTGGCCAAGAGATTAAGTAAAATTTAACATATATGTAAACCTTTAAATTTATGAATTAAACAGACTTAGGATGTCTGTCCATTTATTTTTGTCTTCTTTAGTTTATTTCAAATAATTTTTGAGTTTCAATTGTTAAAATCTTTAACCCTTGTTTGTGCTGTCCTTGAGTATTTTATTCTTTTCATGCTATTGTCAGTGCAGTTTTTTAAATGTCTGTGCTTATTTTTGATGCTTAGAGACAAAATAGATTTTTGCATGTTATTGTTATAACCCTCTAAGTTTACTTTCATTTATTATATCTAATAGCTATCTTGTGGAACATTTGTGGCTTTTGTGCATATAAGATCATTTCATCTTTTGTTTCTTTATTAAAACTGACATGTTTTACACAACATTTAAAATAATATACATTGCATATATTGTTTTCTGTACCTTATATGCAAGGGCTTTCCTAAGGCTAAATAAAAATATACTTAAAAACACAGATACTCAATAACACCGGGGAGTCAGTCTAAGTAATTAGCTTCTAGTTTCAAAGGTCCTCCATAGGCCTTAACCATCTATTCTATTAAATTCCTCAATTGTACTCCTACAAATTCTTACATACAATAATGATCTAATTTGTGTTCTTAGTAGTTGCTGATGTATTCACTGAAATTTGCTGGCCTTTTCAATTTTCAAATAACTGATAAAAAGAAACATGCAACGACATCATTCTTGGAAAAATATTTACGCCACTACACATAACTTTCATGTAATAAAATTGATTGTTGCATTTATAAAATGTAAATTTTGCAGCACTAACTCTATCATCCCTATTTTCAGGTATGTACTTATAATATCTGTGATTTTTTTTACCTGTTTACCTGTGATTTTTACCTATATATTTTATTGACATACTGGTATATGAACAAAGAATGGGTTAGTATATCATCACCTAAACAAAATTAAAACATTTATGCATGGATAAAATATTCTGCAAATTTTGTGAGAGGATACTCTTCAATATAAACAAAGTGTAAGATTATGTAAGTTCAAACTCCATAATTAAGTACCTGTTGTCTATGAGGGCTGGATATGCTAGACAAGACTGGCAAGTTACATGTGAAGAAATTTTTATATATCATACCTACAAAGTATCAAATTTAGAACAAAAAGGCAAAGTCATGTAGCAAAATGAAATCACATGTTTTTGAGCACGCTGTTACACTCATGCTTTTCTTGAATGCTTTTGAAATAAATCTTTCTTTAAAAATGTCCGACTAGTGGTCTAATCTACCCATCTGAATACGAAAAAAGAAGTGCTTACACTCTGAGGAATTTGAAGAACTCTATACAGATCCATAGTCAAAGAAGGAAAGCGCTGACTATTTTACATGAATCATCTTTGTGCAGCGGCATTGACTTTACTCAACAGTTTTAGTTTGGTATTTTAAGATCTAAATTTTTATTCAGCAACACATTTCTAATGACTTATTTGAAATTTTAAAAAATTTAAAATGTGTGGTGGGAGTGAGTGCTGAAAAAATCCAAAAAACCTTGAAAGCAGATGGATTCAGAAAACTGAAACCTCCAAACGTGTGTGCATTCACAGTGAAGCATCTATATTTATATTTTATTTTTTAATTTACACATTAGACAGATGCATTATCTCCTTGAATGTATAAACCTAGAACTTTTAAAAATCCTTGTATTTTTCTTATTAGTTTCATAAGGTTTATCTACACAGATGCAAGGAGGGAGGTCAGCAAGAGTGATGGTGCAATCAATTTCTGGTCTTCTTTTTAGTAAAACCGCGGTGCTTCCCTTAGCAGTGTTCAATAATACATTCATATATTCTTTCAGTCGCCAATGCCCATATGACAAACATATGCTGAAAGTCTGTATGATGTCAGAAAATAGACAAATGCTCCTGCTTTTACAGAGTAGATAGTTCATTGTTTTATGGCTGATTTGTAGGGACCAGTCATGAACGTGTCTGTGTGAAGTATCAGGTGAAGTTTATGGAAGATCCCAAAAGCAGAAGGCATCAGTGCGATCTGCTGGGGAAAGGGAGACAAGAAGACCGAGTGAGGGTGAGGGTGGTGCCAGAGACCCAGGCAGCACAGAGTGAGGAACTGGGGCCCAGACACCATGAACAGCATGGCTTCTTGGAGGAACTCTAAGGGTCTGAGGAGAACAGATGGTGTGGAGTGTGAGGGGACAATGAGATAAGGGAGATTTACTAAGATAAGAGCTAACAATTGAGACAGCAAACCTGTGGCTCTCTGAACATTGCTAAGAATACGTCTTGAGCACTTCTGTGGAGATATCTAAGAGCAGTGGATTTCTTGAGGTGGCTTCACAAAATATAGATAGTGCAAAAGAATTGGATAGCTGAGGGAATGAAAGTGTTATTTGTATATGATTACTAAGGGAGGAAGCCAAAATTTAGTCCAAACTCACTGAGTATGTAGTAGACAATAAAGCACAGACAACTGAAAGATTACCAGCTCTCATGAGATGAAAAGCTTCTGAGAGGAAAACCAGAGAAGAAAAAGTCATTAGCTGTGGAATTCCAAGCTCAAGACCAAGCACAAGTACCCCTTAAAAATGATCTTTCTCTAAAGCACCTGAGTGAGGTTTCTCCTGTGGGTCATGAATAAAAACATTCATAGAGACCACAGGGTGTTTTTTCAGCATCTTTAACTACAAATTTCTATTTCTAATTTTGTACCCTCAAGTGTCTGACTGTAGCCTAAAACTAAAATGGAATTTGATAAAAACCATTAAGCAAAAAGCCAAAATGGCGCAATCCCAACCCAAAGCTCTTATGTGACCCAGACAGAGCCTGGGTTAAGGCTGAGACTGCAGGCAGAAGTCAGGAGCTCAGGGTCATCATCCTGAGAATCAAATTCCTCAGGGGAAAGACTTTCCCAATGAATGGGGGCATACTGTCACCATTCAGGTCATTTATGCTTTGTATGGTAGAAGATAAAAGCTTTGCTTTATAAATGAAATATTCTCAAGTCCCTCTTCCTCCACACTGTAAAGGAATATAAAATTTAGAGTATTTTATCTGCTTCCACGGATATAAAAAGAGATAGCATCTTTCTGACTTAGAAGGACCTGGGGTGGCCCCTGCAGCCCTCGGATCATGCAGTGCCAAGACAAATTTCTCCTCACAGAACGCCTAGCAGTCACACAACACACGTCTATACACGGAGAAGAAAATATACACTTTTGGAATGACAGCAAAAATGAACTATGAATTCACCTCTCAGAGGGAAAGGTACCTGTACATCTTAGAAGATAAAACTATCAGACATTTAAGAAAATATGACAGTGACTCAAGATTACAACTCTACTTGTTTACTTCATCTATCAGTAAATCAGGGCAAGACATTGTACCAAGTGTCATGACTTTGGCATGGATATGCAGGCACAGTGCTAAAACTTTATTGAATGGAACAGTCAACAAACAAATAAAAATAAAGACAATCTTGACATACCTTTGGGAAAAAAGTTCAGCCAAAGGAACGGAGGATTGCAATGTTGAAGGATATGTCAGTGAAGAAATAGACAACCTGCATGTAGATTCTAGAGCCATGATGTCAGTGGTGGAGGTAGCTTTTGTAGCTTATACTCCATTTTAAACCAAGACTAATTTTGTGCAGGCCCCAAATCCTACAGGTCTGTAGTAATTTGCATGACTAAAAGAGAGACTTTCATTATCACTTTGAGCATACAGAGAAAAAAAAATTGGCTGAAACTGTTCTCTTGGAAGTTGCTTCAGGCCAAACAGGCAATAATAGGGTAATAAATAAGACTATGTGAGTCCATGGAAAGAACTTGTTGAAAGATGACTATAATCCACTACAAAACTTTTCTCTTATGCAGTTTTGCAAAACAGAATATCAGAATTTGGAAGATTATTCCTCTGATGTGAGAGTCTGGCTGTATCTGTGATCTAGTTTACTGCATTAAATAAAGTGAGACGCGCATTCATCTTTTAAAAACTTTTTTCTCTTTCAACTCTCTCCTGATATGACTCTTCGGTGAGCATAATTCTTAATTTAAGCCTGACTTTACCAAGTAATACTCCTCATCAGTGATTCAGAACCAATATAGGTTTTTTTCATTTTTAAAAATAATTAACAGAAAGCACAGATTTTCTCAGATTTATTTTTTGCATGTGAATTCTATCAACAGCAGTAGTGCCTATTCCGATTTACTATGTATGAACCATTTTATTCTTGCAATATCCATGAAAGAGCATTTTCCTTGCTTCATAATGGAATGATAAGACATCAACAGCACGTGCCTTCTTTTTCACAGAATACATACCAGAGAAAGGCTGAAGTGTAGGCGATTTCAGTCTTCAGAAAAGTGCAATGATCTCTAATAAGAAAATATTTGTAGCCTCTTAAGGCTATTAAAATACAAATGAAAATGGAAACACATGCAACATGTATTCACTCTCCTCAGGTATTATTAATTTGAGCTGCCTTCCTGGGCCACAAATAAGAAATTTCTATTTGTACTAAGAGTTCTGGAACTACCCCACAGTGAGAAATTATTTTTCTACTGACATGCTCAAATAAATGACTTATTTTTGCAATTTGCTTCATAGTAAAGCTATGCAAATGGAGCCTAGGAGAATTCAGTAACATTGAGCTAGGAGAAGGTGTCAGTGATTATATACTTATTTCCAGAATTCAAAGCTGGGAAACACCCCAGCTTTCAAATATTCTTCTTTTCCCTGAGCAACGAAAGTTCATATTTGTCACCATTGGTTTAAGTAAAATACTTAAATGAAACCATGTTCCATTCCCTTATATAAGTCGTTGTTAACAGTCTTTGTATTTGGCAGAATTTCTGCGCTCTGTTTGTTTATTGAGCCTGAAATAATCCAAATGCAAATGCTTGTAAAACACTTGAAGATTTAGAGAAACGTTCTGTGATAATTCCAGATATTCAGAAAATACCAAGTGAGAGAATTAGGACTTTACTATGATGCTTCCAGCGGAAATCTGCAGTCATGTTATTCGAAATAACAACACTGCTGACTGGGAAGGTGGCACGTCCATGGAGCACAGTAAACTTGTTCTGAAGAGTACAGAAACACAAGGCAGGCTGAGCTCGATTGCCTTGAGTGCACTGCACGGCCAGCTCTGCTCTCAGCTTTACTGAGTCCCCAGGAGGTCCCAGCCCCTGAGAGGTCCTTGGCTTTTCCTGGAAAGCCAGCTGGGAGGTGATTTTCTTCTACTTTTGAACACAGAGTCTTACGTATAATGCTGTTTCAGGTAATCAGAGTTACCATATATATTGAGGAAACTGAGGCACAAAGGCTGGACTTTAAGACCTTGGGCAAGAGACTAAGTAGAATTTAGCATATACATTAACCTTTAAAGTTATGGATTAGACCCTAGATTTTAAGAAAAAATGTATATTTCTTCATCACTTTACAATAAATTCACAAATACACAAAGGCATTTAAGCTATGTTTTTAATGTGAATTAAACCAGACTAGGTAAAGTTTTTTTTTTTTTTTTTTTTTTTTTGGTTTTTCTCCGGTACCAGGAACCAAACTCACGACCTTGCGCTTGCCAGGCAGGCACTTTTTGCCGCTAAGCTAAATCCCCAGCCCCTAGGTAAAGTATTTTAATCAACTGAATTGAATGACAAATGCCCATATCTGAAAATTATTCAATAAACATTAAAAAAGTCATTTATTTGAAAAAAATTTGTTACCTGTTTTCCATTAAATTTAGATGTCAGAGGGAATATAATTTTAGTAATGCAGCATGGATAAGCTTTGCAAATCTAATGTACATCATGAGGATCATAGTTAGGAATACTGTTGAATTCTTTGAAATTTATTAAGTTGGTAGGACTTATTTGTTTTCACCACACCCAAAAAGAGAATGGTAACTATGTAGAGTGATGAATACGTGAACCAGCTTCATTTTGATGATGAAGTCACAGTGTGTACTTATATGAAAACTTCAAATATGTAGCTTAAATATACATAATTTCTATTTGTCAATTATATCCCAATAAAATTGAAAAATTGTCTTCAATTTCAGATTTCAAAAATTTTATTAACAATTATAAATCTATTAGAATTATAAATTTCATACAATTTGTGATCTCTTGTGAGCAAAACAAGATGAGAAAAGTTTTCTTCAGTGATTAGAGTTCTTAGAAAATTCTAACATTAATCTCAATATACCCGTTATTGTCTAAGACATTTCTCAAACTTTCACGTATTTGAAAACAATGGGGTCATTTATTTGAAGATAATAATCAGCGGAGGATCGATGCACTGTTGAGCTTGTAGCTGTATGTGCAGCTAGGGCTGGCCATGCCTGGCTAAGGGATGTGGCTTCCTGGCAGGGATGAGGTGAGCAGTTTTCCTCCACCATGCCTCTCTACCATGAAGTTCCTGCCTAAGCAGCAGCTGACTACTCACAATATCTCTGAAACTATCCTCCTAAGGAAATCCTTAGTCCTTTTCATTATGTACTCTGAGTAATTGGTCCAGCTACAGAACAGTGACCGATACAGTGAGAAACATGAGTTTATTGAGGTGGTGGAACTTGGAAGTCCCAATAAACTTTGTACAGTGACACTTCAATTTGGAACAAGCCATTCATTTTATAAATTATTGCAGTGGACTTCTACACGAGGGATTTGTTGTCCAATAAGAAGTATTTTGTCAACTCTCTTTTTATGTTTTGTCTTTTTGGGACAGAGTTTCACAGTGTGTTTCAGGCTGGCCTTGAACTCACTTTGTAGCTCAGGCTAGCATAGAACTCATAACAATTCTCCTGCCTCAGCCTCTGGAGTGTATCATGCTATTTTTATGTCACTTTCAGCATCATATACTATTTCTGAAGTTCTTCCATATTTTTAATGCTAAAATATAAATACAAAATTTAAAAAGCAATGTATTAACCTGTTTGTTCAAATATCTCTTCACTGAGTATGTATCTTGATACATAGCAAGAGTAATGATATATATATATATATACTATATATACTATGTATATATGTAGTAGCGTTAGCATTACTTGTGTGAAAATTTTCTGTTTATAGAAATTATTCTTGTTTTTGTTCTATTTTCTTTTTACTTGAAAGCCAAGGGGCTGAAGATTTAGCTCAACAGCTAAATCTTCCTGGCAAGCACAAGGTCATGAGTTCGATTCCTAGTACTGGAAAAAAACAAAACAAAACAAGAAAGTCAATTATTATTGCATATTCCTCTATTTTAAGCAAATGAATCTCCATTTCTCTACATTTTATATTTTTTTAAATGATTAATTCCCATGGACCTGTTCTTTTGTAAATTTTTACTTTAGCAAACAGAAGCTCATACGAATGACTTTGTCCACAAAAAATGAAAATGACCATAATTTAACATTTACAAAAGATATAATTTACTCTTGTCTTGATACTCATTTGTCTCTTGATAACTTTTTCTATGCATTCTGATAAACTTAATCCAGTTGCTTTTGTAGCATTTAGTTGACATTCATATTTCATGTCAGAAAGGCACTGCCTGTAAGGTCAAGTTTGATATGTGTTTCACTGATCAAGATATTTCACCTTTGAGCTGATTTAGAACATACTGAATTCAATGTATGAATTGTTCTAAAACTGTCAGCATTATATGTATAGCCAATGCCATGTGTTTTTGAAAGGATACAACCTAAGTGAGATACATGATGCTATACACACCCACACACCCACACACACCCACACACACAATGCTTTGGATCAAGGGCCAAAATTTTATCTTAATCAGTGCTATTTTCATAAGCCAGTTTTTTCTGTTTTGTTTTGTTTTTTGTACCAGCTATCCAACTCAGGACCTTGTGCTTGCCAGGCAGGTGCTGTGCTGCTGAACTATGTTCCCAGCCCCATAAATCAGTTTTTAACAATACTTTGAATTATCGTCAAAAAGACTGAGGGTTTAGGTTGCTGTTAGATTAAATTCTTTTTTAATAAATGCAACTTTCATTTTTTAAATTTCTAGTGTTCAATATTCATCTAGGTACCACTTTAAAAATAACATTCTCCTTTTGTATTACATGTACAACTACATATATACACAGCTAAAAGGAACATAATTTAATAGTAAGCATTCCGTAGTCAACACGTGCTTCCACTGAGAATGTGCACTCATTTGTTGGACGTCTAGAGCCATAAAGGAAGGGCAAGGAACATGGACATTTGGCTCTGCTGGAAAATGATCATTCTTGTGGCAACTTCTGCCTCCTTGAGCTTGGTGGTAAAGACACCGACAGTATAATTTGTGGGTTAGCTCCCCGGTCTCCCACCCAGGGCTCCGCACGAGCTCGAGCAGGGTCGTACTCACACTGGCAGGGGCACAGCCTGCTCTCCTTCTGCTCATACATTGTTACCTATGTCAGAGACAGAGGAAGGTATGTGGCTCAGTGCCTGCAGGGCTTCTTTGGGGCATTTAATATCCTCGGATGTGAGCAGTCTAGGTTAGGGCATAAAAGCAACCATGTCCAGGACAGGGGATTGAACGCCTCAAGATCTTTGATGGCCAATCATTAATAACGTCAAGTATAGAACCGTGGTTTCTAGGTTGTGCATAAACGTGTGTGTGTGTGTGTGTGTGTGTGTGTGTGTGTGTGTGCGTGTGTGTGTTTTGTTCCTATTTTCCATAAGCCTCTTCTTTTCATAGGTAGTCAGTAAAAAGATATTTCTGTAGAATCCCTAACTTTATCATCACTTACAGAAGGCAAGCATGAGCGCTATGGCAACTTCCATGACTGTCAAAGCATACTGTACAATACAGTGCATGCTATGACTCTGAAAGACCAAGCTGCTATAGAATGAACTTGGAGTTTGATGTACTACTGATGTTCTATACTATTAATTAGATAAAAGTTGGGACAAAAAGAGGATTTGGAAGACCAGTAAAGTAAGCTTAGAGAAGCACTGATTTTAATATCAGTTTTATGACATATTAAAAATTTTAGCTTCTCATGCAAAACATGTGAATAAGAAATCATAAAGTCTGTAATTTAGGTCCATGAGCCTAAGAATATGGAGAGCATATGGATAATATGTTTACTAGGAAAGTATAAGGAAGAACAATGGTTTAATTGTATATTGGTAGAGGCTTTCCTCTTCAGAGAACAGAACTTCTTGGCCTCTTTATTCTGAGCCACGGTTCATTTTTAAAATGGAACTCTTGGTCCAGCATCACTGATGGAGGAAAGTAGGTACCCCAGCCCTACACAGGACCTAGTGAACCAGAAAATGGATCTGGGGCGATCAGATGGTTTTAACATGATGTCAGTATATACCCAACCTGCCGAACAATTGCTCCAGAATACTGATTCAGACCTAGAAAACATTTAAAGAAAAACATCATAAAATTTGACTTCACCTGGGTCCATAAACATTTGGGAAAGATTAAAAATTGATGCTGGGAATTAAATTTGTATAAATAAAGCTGTTTAAATATAATTTTCACAATATGAAGAAATAAATAATTTAATGAGAATGCTCATTAACTGGTGCTTCTCAGAACACAGCTGATAATGTGAGGCCCTGCGTGGCTCCTGCGAATGGCAGTGGCTGCACTTTATGTAACTCAGAAGGGGCTTGCACTGTCCCACTCATCATCAGAAGACGTAATGAAACGTGGCAGGGAGAATGCTGCTAAGAAAGGAGAGACCCACAGAGCTCAGACTCCAGGATACAAAGAGGAGCAGCCTACCCCAAGCTTTACAAAATTCATAGGTGAAGAGAGCAGTTAGTATTTGCAGCAGATTTTTTAAAAAAGAAATCAGTGACTATTTTCCAAAACAAACCCGAGGAACTGGAGAAATAAATCTCACAGTTCAGTGGTGAAAGATCTAGGGAAAGAAGCAGTTGTCTTTCTTTGGGTGCACAAGGATCTCCGGGTGACCCCACGAGTACATCCGGACCATGAGAATTACGTACTTTGAGTCTTCATGTTCAGTTCAGTTGTGAGTTTAATCAAGAACAGACACCGTCAACTGATTTGATTGCTGTGTGTCGTGGTTCAAAAGGTCTAGGGAATGTCTTTAGTTTTTACCATTATTCATGTAGTGCTAAATACAGGGCATTGTACAAAGCCTCAGTCACAAATACATCTCTATAGGTGTGATTATTCATGTACTAGGAGTTGAGTAGGTGCTACTGGATTATTGTAGCTCAGAGAGGGCCTGTGTAGAATAGCTTTATCAAGGATTATAAGTTTCACTGTATACTGCACACTATACTTCCATGACTTCAACCTAAAATAGAGTTCTCTGTTCTCATTGTTGCTGTAGAGTTCTCTAAGCCACTTTATGGCTGAGTAGTACTACACTGCATAGACATGCAATTATATATCTATATACATCTTCTGAAAACTTGCCATTTCCTTCAAAACTCATTCATATAATATTTTAAATGCTTCTTTTAAATATTTCTACAGTAATCACAAGCATCTTCACCCATAGTGTATTCTATCTCAGGAGACCACATTCCGTTGTCATCCAGAAGAAGCAACTCTTATTAACATTTTACAGTGATATTTCTGCAATTCAATTACATTTTGATGGTCCACTTCTAAATTTAGCTGCTCTGCTCTTTCTTCTATGTCTGTATTTCCTTTACCCACAAAAATCTTGAATTCCTCAAAATCATCTAAAAAGGTTGAAATCACTTTCTTCTAAGCTCCTCTCAATGTTGGTATTTCGACATGCTCCCATGAATCATTCTATTAAATTATATTAAATATTTTTCTTTGCTTTTAACATATCTAACCCATCTCTTCTGTAATGAGCATTTTAATTACATGTTAAAAAGTAAGTTTACAAGATCTATCATGTGATTTAGATATAAGTTTAAAGAGAACATGTTCAGGAGAATAAGAAAGAAAATTGCTCTGAGGATAGTAGTTAATTTCAGTATTAGAATGAATAAGGGTTCAACGATTGTCCCCCAAGTAGTTGTCCAGGGTGTCACAGAAAAATATGACAAATTTTTTTGCAGATCTGAGAAACTGTAATAAGATTGAAATGAAATCTCTATATGAATTTATCTGCAAGTTTTAAACCTTTATGTCCTTCACTGTATTATTTGCTGTTTTCTTTGTTGTGTCAGGACTCATCTGTTTTAAATCATATGTTCATAATGCTGAGAATTTGAAGCTTAGGTTATAAAGAGGTAGCTTCTCAGAAATCCATGGTGTCCTTATTTTGTCTGGTAATGTATCTAGACGTTGGCTCATAGTGTAAATTGCCTCCTAAGTTCCCTCTTTGGTGTTTGAACACATAGTGATGTCATGTTCCTTTATTTTGCTAGGAGATTTTATTTTTTATCAAACTATGTAAAATATTTGCTATAGTTTTGTTTCAGAAATAGAAATAGAGATACTATGAAAGTTAACATAAGATATAGGAACCCAGTAAACCTCCTAGGAATGGACTAGGATTTAACATTCCTTTGGGCCTCTCCCAGGTACTTAGACTCTGACTCTTCTTGCAGGAAGCATGAGAGGTTTATATCTGAGAGTCAGAGACCACGAGGGAAAGCACAATAGCGTCTTTTCCAGGTGGTATAATTCTGGTTCATGAGTGAGCGGAAGTCTTTGTTTTTTAAAACGCACCACAGAAAAACTATTTTTTAGTGACCAACATAAACAAAATTGCTTAGATATTTAACCAGATGAATTAATGCCTAGTTTAATTCTACAAATTTTAAAAATACAAATTTTGCCTTCATGGATATAGGATTTCATGAAATTTTTGCTAAATAGTATCCAGTAGTAAGTCAGTATAGTAAATGTGTGAGGGAAATCACTGACGTAGAAATTGGAGAGATAATCAGCATAAAAAGCAGTAGCCTTTTAAAAATGATGCAGGGTTGCAAAACAAAATGATAGGAATTAACAGTGGTTATTATACTATATATTGTTATCTTCAGCGAACTTGCTCAGATTATCAGACGTAAGCAGGCAAGATGGATCAAATCATTAAAGAGAATTTTAAAAAATTTAAAAATTAGAGATGATGCAGAGTTTTCCTAGACAAGATGGTGGGAATTCCCCAATGGTTGTAATATTGCATATTGTTGTCTTCAAATCAGTTGCTCAGATTACTACATACAAGCATGCACAATTTATAATGTTTTTGCTTTGTTTTGTTTTTGTCTGTGTTGTTGGTACTTTGTTAATTTTTTTTTCTTGTTTACTGTTCTCTTTTTTAAAAAAAGAACAGTAACCTTTTAACCAACTGAGAATTCCACTCTATAGACCTGGAGGACACAGTGAGTGCATTATTAAATTGTGCAGATGGACTGACTTCCCTGGAGTTATTACAAAAAAACTGATGATTAGAAAGAGAGTGTACAAATATTTAAGGCCTCAGTTCACTCCTTGGGGCAAAAAATAAGATTTAGGGATCCTATCTGAATATCTTCACAGGGCTATGTAGCTCTGTCATGGGCAACAATAGTGTTAAATTTTCATTTCTATGCCAAAGTAATCTGCATTTGAATGCACCTACATGTTCAAAAAGTAAGGACAGCAAGGAAGAGGAAGACTGCTGGGAAGATTGTCTCCTGACTACCCTGACCCTATGGGACACTGGCAGAATTTTCATGTCCGGGCTCACGCTGATTTAAGACGCCTTTCACATGTAAGGACCTTGCAAATGGGGATTCTATTTCTCCTCAGAACAACCTCTGTAAATTTCCCGGGAACTTCGGGGAGTTCATCTCCGAGGCTGCTGTTTTGTGGTAGGCCTCTCAAGAGCTAGATAGGTAATCTGGGATGATTCATTCCCTTCCAGCTCTCACACTTTCTGCTTGTGATGAATGTTCAAGAAACAACGTTGCTGCTCTTCCCTGATAGTAAACTTTGGGGACTGGTTTTGCAAATCTTTTACTTTAACCAAGGAAACATTGTAACATTCAAATGCCAGAGAGCATCACAGTCAAATTAGATTGTCTGGAGCAAGAAAGTAATTTTTGCCATGCAGATGCAGGCTGACATAAACGAGATGAAAGACAAATGAAAACACGCACATTTTCTGTTTGAGGCGTATGTTCACAGTTTTGGTGTAGTGTTTTCTTTGCACAGCTTTAAAAATGGACTCTTTAATGGTTTTAATCCAAGTTAAGGGTGAGAGGATCTGAGGCTGATACAAACAAAAACATTCAAGTAATTGAGTGATATTCAGAGAAGCTGAGGCAATGAATAAAGTAGTGAAATACAGTCGGATCTATGAAGTTGTGTAATAAATCTTCAAGGCTTCTCTTATAAATATTCATTTACACAGACTATACCAAGTACTATGTGTGGTCATGTGCCTGCATATCTATCAAATGCCAAAAGTCTACTAGCTAATATCCACAAAAATAAAGCTAGCTGATCTCTATAAAACAAGCCATTAGATCATGCTGTTCTTGCAAATCCTGTTCTTTCTTTTGGCTATTGTTAGCTGTTCCTCTTACTTCCCTCTAGTACAGAAATTTGTGATTTTTTTGTTTTTTGGTACTGAAATCAAGCTCAGTACCTAGAGTTTGCCAGGCAGGCACTGTGCCACTGAGCTATATCCGCAGCCCAGAAATTTGTGACCTTGGAAATGTATCAAGTTGTATTCCTGTTGCCTCTCCTCTTTTAAGGTTCATTTTTTTATGTAGCTAGGAGAAGGCAGAAGAGACCTGCTAATCACAGTGGAAATGGACTAAGGATGAAAAGAGCTCAGGATGAAAAAGGGGATAAGAAGGAAGTAACTGCATGACAATGCAGTGTAAAAATTAACAAGAACAACAAAAAGTTAGTGATATCCAAATACAGTACTGTGCAATTTCATACTAAAGTGAGATCATTTAAATTTATAGGGTTAAGATAGCATGATTCATTTAAATATTAACAGGTTAATACACTCTAATGATTTAAAACCTTATATAGTGAGATCTGTATAATTCTTTAAGTGACTTCCCTCTGCACGTTTGTGGATGTTCCTCAATTGGCATGCAAATTTTGGTTTGTGTCCCAAATTTAGTTTGGAAAGAGGGACACTGAACAATCGAACATTCTTCAATCAAGATAGATTCCATTTTTCATCTCCTTATGTGATGTTTTATATTGTTAACAACTGCGTATTAGTCATTTTACCTCACAATTTTATTCTTTTTTTTTTGATAAACTTTGTACTGTGGTTGTTATAGTTGTGTATAGATATCACCCAAGTCTTGTGCAGTCACAGGTGGGCTTTTCAGAGGTGGCTGGAACTAGAGTTTGTGATGCTGAGATCCAGGATGTAATGCTAGGATTAAGGATATGCATACTACCCACCCTAAAGTACATGAGGGACAGGAAGAGGCTTGTTGATCATTGCTTGTTGCTTATTGCTTGCTGCTTTCTGCCTTCTGCCTGCCTTGGTTTGCCATGAACTGTTTCTCCTCTGCCAGGCCCTTCTGCCATGTCATCTTGCCTTGGAGCCAGCCGATTAGGGACTAAAAGTGTGTTGAAATAATCCTTTCCTTCTTTAAATTTGGGTGTTGGTATTTTGTCTCAGAAATGAGAAGAGTAACTAAGACAGTGGTTAAGGTATCAGTTGAGCTTAACACAAAAGTTAATTTAAAGTATTAAATAGTGCACATTTATTACTTTCTCTAAATTTTGTTTCTATAATATGACATATCAATTCCTGCAAGGTAACATGTTCATTAATGAAAAGATGTGAGAGAATTCTTTTATATTAAGGGACATACATCAAAGTATGAGATTAAAGAGGTTTAATTTTTTTAATTTATTGTTACTGGGGGGAGAGGAATCAAGATATATCATATGTAGGTACAAATTCCCTATGATGAACATGGTCATTTTGAATATCTAAATTGTACCAATAAACTTAATAAAAAATAAAATAGCATTCTAAATTTAAAATTTTTTCACAACTGAATTGTTTTAAGATACTTCAAGTGGATATATTTTGTTTCTTTTTATAACTTTTAAGTTATTTAAAATAGAAGCCTAATATTTAGTGGAACCATACAAAACAAGTTACTTGGTACAAAAATAAAGTTCTAAAGTTAATGAATCATTCTAGGTTCAACAAAATTCATATTAAGAAGCAACCTGTATAAACAAAAAGCCAGGGGTGACTTCCTTTAGATTAAATAAGTAGGGGCTGGGGATTTAGCTCAGTGGCAAAGCGCCTGCCTGGCAAGTGCAAGGTCGTGAGTTCGGTTCCTGGTACCGAAAAAAAAACAAAAAAAACAAAACAAAACAAAAAAAAACAAAATAGATTAAATAAGTAGCTTTAACATTTCTCACCCGTTACTTTAGCTATCAAACTCATCTTCAAAGCAGTGGTCAATGTTTCTATGAAGCTCTTCAATACATGTTTGCAAAAATTAATAAATCAAGGAAAAAAATCTATGTATCTTCTTTTTACCTTTCATTAGTTTCTTTCAAAGCTTCTATCAATTGATACTTTTGTTACATTTTTTGGTTATAGTTCTATAGTATCATCATATCATCGACTCAAATAAACAAGGATTGGTTCCCAGGTTTCACATATATATGAAATTATAGTTCTGCTTAAAAGTATATTTTTGTTTCCTTAAAAAGTACATACGTATATAAAAAGATCTATGCTCTTCTGTGATATCTTATCACAAGCCCATATGACATGATATTGCTTTCACACCGAGATTAGATACGGTTCTACTCTCAGAAGGCATAGTAATGCATTATTCTAATAGAAAAAGAGATGAAGTCTCCCTTAACCTAATTTGTCATTTGAGCGATCGATTTGGAATGTTTAAAGGTTTATGCCTCCAATTCCCACTCAAAGTTTAGGTCATTTTCATAGCCCCAGAAAATGCTTCTTCTCAATCAATCCCTTCGCCCCTACCCTAGACTCACAGCATTTCATTTCTTCTCAGTATAGATCTGCTTTGTTTCTTCTACAAAATCACCTAAATAGAACTATAGTGTATAGACTTTTTTGCTATTGAGTTTCTTTTGTCAACACGATGCTTTTGATTTGCACCCATAGAGTTGTGTATATTCCTCTTTTTTTCTTTCCTATTGCTAGGAGTTTTCAATTCTATTGGAAAACTACTAAATGTTTGATCATTCTCTGGTTCCTGGAAATGTGGGTTATTTCTTACTTCTAGCTGCTGGGACTATGGCTATGAAACTTCTTGTATGAGCATTCTCATTTATCATGGATAAATAATCAGCAGAATTGTTGGGTCTTAGGTATGTGCTTATATTTATTTAAAAATGCAATTTTACAAAGCAGTATGTTGTGGTTTTAATTTCCATTTTCTTGATAACTAATGATGTTGCAGAGATTTCATGGGTTTATTGTCCATTTTTAAGGTGCAGTTTTTGAAGAATCTCTTGAAGTCTTTTACCCAATGCTATTGAGTCATTTGTCTTTTATTAAAGATTTATAAGTGTTCTGTATACATAATGATGTAACTGATAGAACTTCCGGCATGGGTATTATGCTTATTTTTTCCATGTGTAGCTTACACTTTAATTTTCTCATGATATCTTTTGACAAATGAATTTTTAAAAATTTATTGCTATAGAAATAATCATTTTTTCTTGTAAACTTCCCCTCTCTTTCAGTCTTCACATTTCTGTCTACGACCCATCTCTGAAGTACATGGTATGAGATAGTTGTGAAAATTCAGTTCTTTCTTTTGGGATATCCAGGTGCAAAGTAGAAAAAAGAACTTTCCTCAATTTTAAGATTATATAGGCGGCTTTGGTGAAAATCAGTGTCAGTCTATTTCTGCATTATCTTCTTTGTTAACTTGATGTTACAGTAATTTTAAACTCTTTGCTTTATGTAACATAATAATAGGCCTTAAAATCAAATTGTCTATCTTCCAACTAACAAACACACACATCACAAGCCTAGGAGCACCAAATCCATTGCAGCATGTCATAGACTACAATGTGTCCTAGAACATCACTCGATAGTCATTCTTGAGATTCTCACCATATAAAATGGTTTTAAAATTTAATAATTAATCAAAGATACAGATCCACATACCGATAAGTACGTAGACCAGACCCACATTTTCCTACATTGCAGACAAATGTTCAAGTAGTTATAGTGGACCGGCTGTGAGACTACTTCAACAGTGAATGAGATAAAAATACATTGAATGTGTGTTCCATAAGAAGCTTATGTCTTGCTTTCTTTCTTAAATCTCTTGTCTAAGGAGACTTCCTGGTTCTGTATGCTAGAACAATTGCTTCCTCCACACCCAATACACCAAAGGTCACAATTTTGAGCCACACATTTAACTTTCCACAAGTGTATCTAACTTCCAGCTCCAGCATCTGTTTTCTTTTCTTAGGATGGAAATACAATAAATTACTGAATGCTTACAAGCGAAACAAAAACACAAATTAACCTCTTCTAACATTCTTAAAACCTCGAATTTGCCTCCAGTTTTCTACGTTATTTTCTCCACTCCACAATTATACTTCTTGAAGTATCAACTTATATCTATTCATGTTATCTGCATTATCACCTACCCCATCCTCTTCCGAAACACTAGTTGGGAATGTCCCTCTAGAAAGTCTGTCCTCCTGGCTGAAAAACCAAGTTGTCTTTCTCGTTCTATTGTTCCTTAGAGTCTCAACCTCACACATTACACCAATTGTCATTGAAGCAAGTGTCTTGCAAAGGAAGTGAACATATACAATTCCTCTTCAATGGGTGGTGAACAGTTTGAAGAGTTGCATGCTTCGATTTAAAGTAACAGGTTGAAAAAAAATAACAGGTTGAATCTTTCAGTGTGTGATGGGAATCTCTAAAAAACTCAGACAAACAGTACCGATGAATACCATTAGGTTAACTTGGATTAGAAACAGTGTAATCAATTCAGTAATCACAAATATTTAATTCCGCTGTGTATAAAGATTTAGTCATATGTTTTTCTACAAGTTACAAATTTAAATTTTTAAATCAATACAGAATTTTAAAACATTATTGATTTAAAATGCTCAGTTTAGTCATTTCGTGCATTCAAATAACAAACATCTCTCTTATTTTAGCACCCCAACTATTGTGTATTTGATTCCTTAAACTCACGTACTTATTTAGCAAGCATTTCATGAATGTGTGGCTGCTCTATAAATTCTGCTGAAACTTCTAGATCAAAAACAGATGAATGACAGTCTTGCTTTCAAGAGGTTCACACTCTAAAGGAGAAATGAGTAGTTTACATATTTAATATTGCACATTACATATTTCATTTGCATAATTTAAATTTTGACATTGTCATCAGTGCTACAACAAATGTGGACCACAGCGGAGGTCAACTGAATTTGTGTGATCTGCAAAAAGAGAACAGTGAAGTGTAAATTTAAAAAAAGAAATCTGACCTGATTCTTGAAGGATAATTAGTTTTCCCTTAGCTGATTAAAAGGTTAAACCAGGGGGCTGGGGATTTAGCTCAGCGGCAAAGCGCCTGCCCGGCAAGCACAAGGTCATGAGTTCGATTCCTGGTACTGGAAGAAAAACAAATACAAAAAAAAAAAAATAAAGAGGTTAAACTGCTGTCAAAGCAGAGGCCACAGACAGAGCCATGTATACACGTATGTAGGCTTGGAAAGACAAAGAGGCAGAATCATAAGACAACCTGATAACTTCTGAAAGCCTTGCATAGTTTAGGTGATAATCCAAGAAACTTACATGTATGTGTGAGTGTATCCAAAGCATTCTGGAGATGATGGTAGGTGACTGATGAAACTGAATCTGTGGAAAGTCTTACATGAATTTCTAAGATTTCCAGTGTCTACTATTTTATTTATCTAGAGATTTATGTATAGGAAAATTCAGAACTCTATGGCACTGCACATTTTCCTGCTGTTTTTGAGAGGCAGAGATGATAAGTTTGATGAGAATATAAAAAATAAAAATGACTGCCCTCCTAAGAAATAGGAAGCATTTAAATTCTTTCTTCATTATGGAAGCAATGTCTAATTACTCTTCTATTACATCTGATCATAAAAGTCAACCGAGTAGTACTTTGAAAGACTGGCTTCTAAAAAAAATTTTAAAAATAAACCCTGTCTTCTCAGGACAATGGCTTTAAGCGTATGGGTCACTGGTTGAGGACTGGCGCCAAAGGATCTAAAGTTGGTAGATTTTCCTTATCCTCATGCAGTTGTGGAAAACAATACATTCAAAAGTATTTTTAGTAGCTAGGTTTGAAGGCAAGAAAGCTACTGAGATGGCTAATGGATACCTGGCAAAGGGGGAGATTCTCAAATGTCAGTCCTGAGATATATTTTCAAAGCTAACACTTGATTTCATAGGTTTCATTAGATGTGGATAATGAGAAAATCATTGGTAGAAGTTTGAATTCTTCCAAAATTTTTAGGTCCTCTGTGTTCCTGATACTATTTGCTCTTTTTCATTTTTCTTTTTCAGTTCTGAGGATTGAACCGGGGGGCCCTCCCAGGTTTTCGCACTGAAACAGGTCATCCTCATCCCCCTTTCATATTTTGAGGTACAGTCTCACAAAGTAGCTGAATGGCTCAGGGTGGATTCAAACTTCCTGCCCTCTGCCTCATCCTCCCCAAATGCTGGGATTGCAGGACACACTGTAGCACCTACCTCTGGACCTGTTTTTTATTTGCTCTGGCTACCCTGACCACGGTTTCTCAGACATGCTCCTATTTCCAGTCTCTATACTTCTGTTACCAGGAATTCTTTCTTCTAAGTCATCCATATGAAATGATTCACATTCAGGTACCTGATGATTTTGTAACAACTCATGGAGAATTCCATGACAATTATATATAAGGAACCATATCCGTGTCTGTCTCCCTATGCGCTACTTTCATTTTGTGAAAAAAAAAAAAAAATAGTGTTTTAAACATTAGAATACAAGCTCTCTAAAATCTGGGAACGTGATATAACACGGCATAAGTGTGAGCTCAAATTCTGATTAAATGATAATGGCATTCTAAGAGAAACACATAAAAATAAAGATTAATAGAATCTTTAAAGCCCAAGGGGATGAGTGTCAACATTGGCATTTGAGACATTTTTATAGGTTACCAGGGAGAATATTTTGGGTAGTAGAGCCTTCGTACTTTTTATAGAAATAACTCATACTGGGCTACCAACTACTCAAAAGTCCTATTCAAATAAGTGTTATATATTCCATTTGAGAAAGAAATGACCTGTAAATATCAATGATCTTTGAAAACTCTGCTGTTCATACAATCAAGTTGGAGTGTTCATGCCTACAGTTATTTCTAAGGTAAACACTGTAATTCAAAATGATCAGTCCACTACACTGCCAAAAGACTTTAAAAAGTTCAGCTTCAATGTGATCTCTCACAACATAGTTCTTCTTTTCTCAAGAAATTCTCAAATTAAAATGACTCCTAGGAATTTTCTGTGAGACACAGGTAGGTCTGATGTTCCCTTTAATGGAGCCTGAGACTTTAGTCAATTTTCCTTGTGTACTGGCTTGTGGAAAAACCACAGAAGCCAAGACCGCTGATACCAAAACCTGTTTTGAATAAAAGATACAATGTCGTGATTTATTCTGAGGGGCAAGGAGTCTACATTCTGCAATTTGTAGCCTTCCACCATAAGCCTCTTTTAAGAAATGCAATAAATAGAATCAAAACTTTTCAGAAAGGAAATCACCCACAAAATAGGGACAATACCTGCTAAATCTGCACTATATTGATATATATCATTGATATTGCAGCTCCTTTCCAAAGTCAGCAGCATAAGAATGCTTTTGAAAACCCAGGAACTCTATATGGATATATTTTCATGTGTAGAAATTGAACCTGATTTTACATGACACGTTTGAACATTCATTGAAATTCTGCTTTCTAGAAGCACTCTGAATATGTAAATGATGCTTTATAATACAGCCCTCGAAGTGAATTTCAGTTTTAAATTACAAAGAGAAACTTCCATAGAAGACCACAGATAGAAAAGAGTATAAATTCAATCAGCATGAGTTTCTGGGACAAATTCTCAGCCAGAAGTTTCAGGAACTAGCTCTGATCAGTACAAAATGTTCCTCTTATTCACTTAGGCATAATTAAAAGAAAAGATCTAAAACCAAACCAAACAAAAACCCACTTGTATACTTTTCATAGATGGAGAGTTTGGAGCATAAAAATTTACCAATATATTTGAATATGAACACTTTCCAATAGCCTGAGAAGACATGATTGCAGTTATGAGACAGATAAAAATTCAGAAATCAGCATATAGGAGGTGAGTTTGTTACTTTCTTATCACTGAGACAAAATACAGGACGCCTAAAGCTAGAGGAGGAAAGATTTATTTAGCTTGCATTTCACAGAAGTTTCAGTCTGTAGTCGGCTGCCTCCAAGGCAGGGTTGCATGGCTGAGAGGTGTCACAGAGCGGAAGCAGTCTATAACAAAGCAGGACAGGCAGAAGACAGCCGGGAGCTAGCAAGTGCCGAGCAACTACACTAGCCCTCTCTGTGTCCCTTATATTTTATCCAGGCTACCCAGAGTGGGGCACCCTTAATCCTACCCAGAACTTTGCTGAACTAATTGGTACTCTAATCTAGTAATCACCCTTGGTCCCAGCATCACACAGTCTAGTCCAGCCACCCCAGAGTGGGGCACCCTTAATCCTACCCAGAACTTTGCTGAACTAATTGGTACTCTAATCTAGTAATCACCCTTGGTCCCAGCATCACACAGTCTAGATCCAGCCACCTCTGAAAAGCCTTCCTATGACCGTAGGAGGAACTAGAGAGACATCTAGGCAGAAGCCATAAAAAGAGGGGATAGGAAATTGAATAACAGATGAACTCATTCTATACCATTCACTTAGTAAGTAAATATTCAACATGAACTTGTTTTGCTTGGTTGTATGGTAGTTTTCATGGCTCTGCCAAATACTCTTCATACCTCATTCTAAGGAGCTTGACAGTGGAAGATTGTATAAATTTCCCACATTCCTCATGGAGAAATTTTCTATTTTGACTGTGATTAATTCATTAAAATTGGCACTGTCTGCTCACCATAAACAATTACAGAGCTGTAGATACGATAAGTAATCATTTTCGTTTCTTGGGGAATAAGACAACTGCTGAGTGAAGGAAGCACACGGCAGGAGCTTGCAGATCTAGGTCTCCAGTAAGCGAATGCTGATGGCATCTCAGGGAGAAGGACTGGGAGCTGAATCCCGCCAAGTCGTGCGGTCCTGGCACTCAGGGTGAAGGAACTGGGCTGTGTGCAGAGTGCAGAGGGAGGACGCCACTTAGAGAAGGACCCAGAAGCTGTTGCGGTGCCTTTCCATAATCGTGAAGAAAAGCAAATTAAAGCCACAGTGTTCTGATTCCAACCCATTGCCACGTTAAAGATTGGAAATATCAATTTTTAACAAAAATGTGTCAAAAAGTATCCTCCTATATTGCTGGAAGGGTGTAAATGGTAAAACCACTTGGAAAATATTTCTTTTTTTATTTTAAAGAGCATAGTAAAAAATAAAGAACATACCAAAATACAAACAAAACAAAGCAAGGACATTAAAAATGACATGGGTTTTCAAACCAAATGATAGAGATTGACAGTGGTTGTTATTTTACATATTGTTATCTTCAGCGAAGTTGCTTAGATTACCAAAGGTAAGAATGGAGGATTGATCAAAACATTAAAGGGAATAAGAAAATAATAATTTAAAAGGACATTAGAGACAATACAGAGTTTCACTAGATAGGATTGTAGAAATTCACCAGTGGTTGTTATTCTGCATATTGTTTTTACATCAGTTGCTCAGACTACCAGCTATAAGCACACAAAATTGGTCAAAATATTTTTTAAAAATTAGCAGTAACTGTTCTCCTCAAGAAAACATCAGACATCAGCAGTACAGTTATGCCAGCTATGTAACTATCTATGTATCTATCTATGTATCTATCTATGTATCTATGTATCTATCATCTATCTATCTATCTATTTATCATCTATCTATCTATCATCTATCTATCTAAAATGCCTTAGTATGTTCTTTTTCTTCTTTCCCTTATCCCAGTTTTTCCTTCCTTTGAGCAGTTTCTTTCCCTTTCATATTATCTATTGAAATATTATCTATTTGGGCTTTATTTATGCTTTCATGTTCTTACACTAGGGATACAATATGATTTCTTCTAAGTAAGCAGATATCTAATATATTATCCATTTTAATACTAAGTATTTACAAAAAGGGAATGGAAATATTTCTATAAATATAGTATGTAAAGGCTTACAATAGCTTTATTCAAAACATCCACAGATGGAAACAACCCATGTGTTCACCAACAGGTAAAGGAAGAAACAAGAATGTGATATATTCAAATAGAATACAAGAATACTGAGAAATTATATCTAAAAATGGGTGAAATATGGAAGATCTTAGTTAAACTGTAAAAACATGGTGAGAATAAGAAATTCTACACAAGATATCTGTATGATTCCATTCATAGAATGCTTTAAAATAAACTAAATTATCTTAAGCTTGATAAAGTAGTGATTTGGGCTTAATATTTGATGATTTCCTGCAAAAGAAGAAGATGTTCTCTGACTGGGAAGACATGTTCTGTATACTGTTTATGACATGTGATATGCATGTGACATAACATATGACATAAACAGACCCCACAGATGTCCAAGCTTCAGCACTTAGAACCTCTTAATACATTACCTTATACGGCAGAGGGGACTTCACAATTTCCATTAGGGTAAGGACTGCAAGAAAGTCAGATGACCCTGGATTAATCAGCAGATGCAGTGTATTCGTAAGGCTCCATAAAAGTGGAAAGCAAGAAGGTCAGCATCATAAAAGGAGACATAAGACATAAAGACATGAAGTACGCAGAGATGAGGGTGAGGAAGTGGGACTCCAACAAGGAACGGGTCCTACAGAAGCTGAAAGGCAAGGAAGTGGATTCTCCCCAGTAGCCTGCAGATGCAACCAGTCACAGCACAACACTGATGCAGCAACACACGGCTCATTTCCTTCCTGGGAATCCCAGACCTTTAAACTGATACTTGTGTGTTCTTTGAAGCTGCTTGATGTGGTTGTTTGTTGTAGCAGTGAAAAATAGCAATGCAACAAAGTGCCTTGTTCTTACATAGGTGCACACATTTTTAAATACTAATGAAAGTGTACAATTAAGACCTGTGTGTTTTGTGGTGTATAAATTATAGCTCAGTAAAATGGATTCTCAAATACACTGAAATATTTTAGCATGGCAAATATATTCTACACGAACAGCATTCTATTCAGTATGTAGTGTTGAATGCTATAAGAATTAGCCATGTGGTCTATGTAGCATTTGCATCAAGCCTACTGTAAAATGCTATTTGCTGTATATACTCGATCTGAAACACTCACTACAAAATAAAGTGCAATATAAATACTACTCATAGCAATCATGTGTATATCAATTATGTTTTACATATACCTTGGGCTAAATAAAATACATTATTATTAAGTAGTGTTTTACTTAAGAGGCAATTTGTCTTTGAAAATGTTTCAGTGTAAAATGAAGATAACCGGATATTTCAAGAAAGATGGTGAGAAATAAGAAGATGAAACTGAATGCATGTTTGAAGAATACCAAATAATATAGGTTGGTGAGAGCACACATTAGTGCTAAGAAGTAATTATAGACTAATGAAATAACATCATTGTCTTATTTGAAGTAGCATTGAATCCCACAGTGTTTGATAAGCTGGTATTCAATTGTAAATATGTTGGAACACCAAATTTAAAGGCTTTTGCCATTACTATGGCTAATGGCTAAAATTCTGTGTTATCTGTGACATCATTCCATTAGCACAATAAATTATAAAGATGACGTCTTCTGTGAACACAGATAAAAGATCAATTACCTATGGAAATGATTTTTCTTTTTGTAGTTTCATGCTTATTCTGTACAGTGAAGTCAGAATAACCTACCAGGTTCCTCTTTCTTTTGTAAATAAGTAGACTTAATGAAGCTTATTCTATTAGTTTGTCAAAATCTTCCTTGAATTTTTGCTATTCTGCTTATATATACTTTTGTTTTATTATTAAATATTTTATATACTGTTTCTAGAAAGATAATGCATAAAACTTATATGTAATTCAAAAGGTGCAGATTGCATTCTCCAAAAAGTATATTTCCTCTTAACTTATCTCCTACTGCATCTCCCCACAGAAAGAAATCACTGTTACTAGTTTCTTGTGTGTCTTTATAGATATTTATAGATATACGTACCACATGGGTACGTATATACATATTCCTGTTTTTTGTACAAATGATATAGTGATATATACAACTATAAATCTTCCTACCTTTTCTTAGCAGTTTAACCATAAAAAGTGGAGCCAAACCACATCCCTAAGATAAAATTTAGTCCATCTCTTGTTTCCTTGCCTTGGAACCGTGCTAGTTTGTTGCTATATTGTTTATAACTATTTTCATGGTGCAGCCATAGCAGAGAATACCTTCTGCAGAAATATCATTGGCAAAAAAGAGTGAATATTTACTTCAGACCCTTTATAGATGAAAAGCAAAAGCTTGATAATCTTTGATCTAGGAGCTATTTCAATAATTTACACATATAGGCACTTAGTAATTCATAATACCTTTGTAATAACTCACCAAGGAAACAGGACAGGAAATTATGACTATTATCTTTATAATATAATATGAGAAAATACCTTTAATAGTACATGTTTGGGTTTTATCAAATTTGAGTTACTTTCCATTCTCTGTTCCTAGAATTTAGTTTTATCATCTTTGAGCTAACATAGTAATATGGAAGCAAATTATATGAGGAACATTAAGTTGTAATCCTTTTCAGAAAAGCATATTTATATATGTGTCATGTGGGAATGTTGCCTGTATTATAAAAAGATATTTTTTGAGATAGTTCATCTTTTGTTCTCCTTAATATTACACTATTTTTATAATTGTTTCTTTACTAATATACATAAATATTTAATCACATTCCCATGCAAATATGTAATTTAAATAATATAATTTTGCTGTCTAAATTCAAAACAAAACACAAAACTTTTTAAAATAATTATGTACCATTGTGATACATATGATTCCCAGTAATTTTGCAGAAGCTATGTCCTTTTTAAATGTTTTTATGTTTTAATTTGTGTGTTATTAGGGATAGAGCCCATGGTCTTGTCACTGAGTAACATCAAAAGGCCTTTCTTATTTTTTACTTTGAGATCGGGTCTTGCTAAGTTTCAAGGTTTCCCCACCTACTGTTAATAATAAATTACTTGATACTAATATGTAGTCATACAAATAGGAAGAAAATACACTTGAATATCGTTCCAATATAGTCAGTGTTGTTCAGATCATTAAGTAAATTACTAATTCTGGTGGATAACACTCTACACGTGACATTTTAATGAGATACTAATAGTCCTATGAAATAATTTTAGTTAGACCACAGGTTTTCCTATATAAATGAATAGAACACTAATTTCCTGGTAGGTTATTTCCTTGTCTCCAAGTTTGGAGATAAGACATGAGGCAGTAGCCTCCATCAGGATTTGCTCTCGCCCCAATCTCCTAAAAGAAGTTATGGTGAAGGCTTAACTGAAAAGAGACAAGCACTATGGCTGTAGGGGACCCAGTGTGGTCAAAACTCTCTGGGAGCAAGAGACATTGAGTTTTCCAGATCGATCCTCCTTCTTAGGTGTTCACAGATTCAGGGGATACAGGAAATGGAGGGCGCTTTAAAGGAAAAGCCCATGAAGATGAGCAGGGCCTGGAGAAACAAAGGCAGCAAGCCTTGGCAACTGAGAGAACTGTTTGACCTGTAAGGCTGGCAGCTTTACTGCTCTGGAATAGCGGGTGTTAACAGCCCTTGTCCTCCTCTGCCTCAGCTGTGGTGTTATCTTGACTTCAGAGCACTGTGAATATGAGCTTTGCTAGCACAGCCAGACATCCCGTCCCTTCATGGTCAACAGTTTAACCTTTACATAGCCTGGTCCCCAGCAAGCATCCTCATGTCACTGAGGTTTTTCTAATCCTGTCTCCATTGGTCCTTCCCAGGAACATGAGTTCTAAAGGGGGCAAGCATCACATTCAAGTGATGATTGGAGTTATGCTCAGAAGATTCAATACCTAAAGCACAAAGTTACTCTTTTATTAATCTAGTACTAACTTTAAATATTACTGATGATGCAAAGTGGTAGTTCTGTTCCTCAGATCCTCTAAATTGACCCACGTGTGTGGGATTAGAAAGAAATCATGACTGGTGCTCCTGATATTAAGAGTATACCCAGGACCCGAAGCACTGGCAGTAGAAATTCCCACGTTAATTCTATGCACATCAACGGCATGATAATTGCTCTCTCTCTGATTTTTAATGTCTTTTTGGTCATGGCCAGTATTCCAAAGAAAATTAGAGGTAGATATATTTTAGCTTTACATAGGACCCTGCTTACTGGATTGGATTCAATTTTTCAGCAACTATTCAGAACAATGCTGAAGATCAGATAATCAAATTCTGATGTTGCTCTCACCCTAAACCAAACTTAAGAATCAGCTGTGCCCTGCTTCTTTATAATGTCCTGGTTTATGATTGCATTAGTACATTGGATATGTTAGCTACATATATCTTTACATTAGTGCTGGGGATGTAGCTCAGTGGCATAAGTGCCTGCCTGGCAAGCGCAAAGTCCTGAGTTCAATTCCCATTACCAAAAAATAAAAGACATTGATCCTGGAACATTCAAAGGTAGCTTTGTGGTCCTGTAGATTAATAGAGGACATCTCAAGGAAGCTTCATATTATTGACAAAGATAAAATGGATTTGTCTCCTCACTTTTTTAACATTTCATGCTAAAATTCAAACTGCAGTTGGGTCTTTGCAAAATGGCTCAGTGACTCTTTATTCTAGTGAGATAAGATAGGCTTTTCTTCTTCAGGTGATAAAAAGAAGCTCAATTAAGGTAATTGAATTATCAACTGTAAAATATAAAAATGATTTGAAAATGCAGAATGCCTGTCCATTTAAGGAATGGGAGTGCTAAAGTAGGGGCAATTCCCTTTTCTAGCAGATTGTAATGGCATTCAATTAATCTGTCCTATTTTGTGTCTATTTTGACCTGCAATGTTTTACTGAGAAGACATCACTGATAACTGCAATTGCTAAATATAAAGTTATTCAGATGGCCAGTCTGATATCTATTCTCCCAACCCCGAAAATAAATGCCCTGAATGTACAATGAGGATTATAATGTGTAATTAAAAATCATGGGCATCATTGCTGAAGGTGGTATTTCTCTCCAGTGAGAGAGGTCACCCGAGAACATTAAGTAGGGATTTTACAAATGCTAGTATAGCTAGCTAGTCCTGCTCTCCTAAATGATCTGAGCTCATTAAATAATGGTCTTCACGTATACTGCCATGCATGATTTGTGAAATGCTAGAGAGTTAAATCCTAGCAACTCGTTGCTTGTCCACCCCATTTGATATTGTGGTCTTGGCTCCAAGGGTCTGATATAAGTCAGTACCTTGGCAGATAAATGGCATTTGTTTAATTTTAATGACACTAGTCATGCTGCCTTTTGTTCTAAAGCACCATGAGGTTAATTGAGCAGATATGAAAAATTAGTCAAGCCAAAATTGCCTCTGCTCTAAATCAGAATTATGAATCCAGTAACCTTAACTTAGAGGATCTCAAATTCTTTCTTTTCCTGATAGACTGAATGATGAAGATTGTTAAAGGGAGAAAATACTAATGATGATAACCCATCTTTAAAATTTTTTCAGCATAGTCAAATTTTACAGATTTCAAATTCTGACCATGGGAAAAATGACCTTTATATGAAACCAATTTATGCCATTTCGCTGAAAGAAATGCATGAGGGTAGTTCTTATCAGCAACTTTTAATTTGCAAGTTTGCTTCTGACCTTCAAAACCATTTTACACCAACTATAATCTTAGATTCATGAATACACAGTGCTTTCCCATTTTACATAGATAACAATGCATTTCAGAGTTGGTATCTTATAGCACAGTAATTAAGGCCACAGCTATTGTGTTTCCATATTGTACGTAATTACAGAGGTGATTGGAACATTTCTGTAGAGGATTAGCTTAATTTATCAAGCAGTGACTGTTGTGGAATAAATGAACAGAGGCTCTTTTGAGCTAAATTGTTTCTCCTCCTCCACTTATGAAGTAGAAAAGGCTGAATAGGGTAATTTACCACAGCCCAAAGAGCTCTGGCTCTGTATTAAGTTCAGACACCAAAGTGGGCACTGCCAAGGAAGATGAGGACTCTGGAGGACCAGAGGTCTACACTCCACTGTAACACGCAAAAATCCGTCTCCTTCCCCTCAGGGCATCTATAATTGTAGAAATTTATTTATAATCATATATAAATATATATACATATATATAGTTGCTTTTGATTGGAGAAAACTTAGTTTCATTAAAGGGCAAGATATTTATACACACAGCCAATAAGCCAGTTAGATGATTCAATGAAAAAGACTTTTTTTTCATCCAGGGCAAAAGAAATCAACTAGTACAAAGGTAACAAAAAATGAGAAGGAGAAATAAACAAAAACAGAGGAATTCAATATAACACTGAACAAAAGGAAACATTTAGCAAAGAAAAGAGAAAATCTTCTTGGGTATAATGATTCAGACTTCAAAAGATGTCAATTGACCTCAGTTTCATATTCATTATAATAATGCTTCATTCACAATAGAAATGCATTATTCTGGGCCCTAAGTAAATTGATTTTAAAATTCAGTCTGAAGAAAGTGTGTGAGAACAGACTGGAAGGCACTGGGAAGCCATAGCAGATGAGGTACCGAGAAGGTTACACACTGGTGTTAAAGTGTCTCACACAGCAGGGATGTCAGCAAGTTCGGGGAATAGGTCTCCTGCGTGACTGTCCACTGCTAAAATAATTTTCCAGTCATCTGTTGACAAACAGCCCATGTAGGAGTTTTGGGGTTCAGTTACTAAAACCTCAGTGGAGCCCTAATCTAGGAAGGCTATTTTGAGAGAGCAGAACCATGAACAAATGGCAGAACAAACAAACAAAGTAGCAGTCCCCAGTGTGGAAACTCTTCGGTCCCTCATTCACTGTCACACCCGTTAGTGTGGGTCCTGGCACTAGAACCATTTGCCTAGGGACCTGGAGGAAGTCACTCCCTTTTTCCTGGAAATGGTCTCTTAATTGTCCTGAAACTGTCCTCTCAGCTGTAATCTGAGAGCAGTCTTGCCTGTGAGGGAATCTAGAGGGAGACAAGTTCCTCTCCTTCCCTCCCTGGGGCAGGCTCTCAGGGCCTCAGTCCTAGAACAGATCTTGTTGGTTAGAAAAGTCAGCAACATCCCCTCTCCACAACACTCTTGTGAAGTCCTGACTCCCCAGATCTGTCTGTGTCTACAGACAGAGCTGCAGACCTGGTTCAGATGCCTGAGAAAGAGCATGCTTTTTAATACAGGGAAGGACAAAGACCCAGTGAGAAGTGGACAAAATATCAAGTTATGCAGTTCAAAGAGTATGGATACAGGAAAATGGAAACTCCCAACCTGAACAGTATCTGGGATGAGTTCATGTTCTTTACAATCGAAGAATGAATTAAGAGCAGAATATATTTATTGAGGGAAAGAAAGCTTCTGTCCAAGAGAGGGACAGAAGGGGCTCTGAGTGGATTGCCCAGGAACCTCTCATTTTAGGGACTTTTATAGAGCAAATCCACGAGGTGAGGCAAGCCTAAGGTAGGGGGAAAATGGGAAATTACAAGGTGGGCATGAGGTGGGACAAAACTACGGTCAACCAATAAGACTAAAGTATAATTGTTCAGGTAAAATTGATTAAATTGGGATCAAATGGGGAAGCGAGTCACACAGCAAGTGGGCATGAATACAGTTCAGGGGCTTTTCCTGTAGGGGGTTGGGCTAATGACTCTTCCTAGCTTTTTCAAGATGATTGCTACCCATTTAGAGTATCAATCCCTGATGCCCATGCCTACGGAGGTATGTGGGTGCATTTGTTTAGTCCTTTGTCTTGAGGTCCGGCCCACAGCAAGTACATCTCCATTCACAAGGTATCTTGTCTTCCACACTGGCTCCTTTCAGGGCCTGGCCCTGTCTGACTGCCTGTTATATTTCTGTCTAACTCAGCTGCCTACCACAGTATCTCCAAGAGAATAAAGCCATGCTCACTCTCTGAGTTTAATTCAAATAAAAATTAAAGTGGTGTTGATATTTCGCATCTCACCTATCAAATTTAAAACATTCAAATGTTCAATAGCACATGATGCTTGCAGCACTGCTTCCCAGGGAAACGGAAATTTTCGTCTTGCTGGCGAAAATGCAAAAACGAATAGTCATCATTAAGACTGCAGTACTTATCTAAAGTGTGTGTGAATCTTACTTCTACAAATTTACTCAGGCCAACACCAAAAGCCAAAAATATATTATGCAAGTGATCATCCGCCTTCGCGAGAGCTTTGAAAATAGAAAAGTTTGACTACTAAAGGTAAGATAGGGGCTGGGGATTTAGCTCAGCGGCAAAAGCGCCTGCCTGGCAAGCGCAAAGTCGTGAGTTCAGTTCCCGGTACCGGAGAAAAACCAAAAAAATAAAAAAAAAAAAAAAATAAAGGTAAGATAATCCTCAGAAAATACTATAAGCAAAGAAACTCTAAATTGTATTTGGTGATCATAGTGACATTAATGATTTCAGCATTGCTGTTTTAGGGTAAAACTAAGTCCATAATTAAATACAAAGTAAGCGCTGGGTTTGATATATGAAAGGAAGAAGCAAGCATCTACTTTTATGAACTATACTCCAGGTACCAAAATTACTTGCTATGAAAATGCTCTTCTTTATAAAATTAAATGCCAGCTAATAAATGCAAGGAAAAGAAAAGAAAAAAATGGAATTCATGAGAATTACCGTACTAGATTAAGATGACTAAGAACTAATTTTAACATCTCTTAAGTGTGGGAAATCCAGTGTTCCTCCTTGTATAATATAATCAGAGGTACATGCCTTCACCACTGTTGTTTTCCTGAGAAAATTTAATCTTAATTTTCTATTGCATCACTAAATCTCTCTCAAATTACAGAGAATTTGGGGCTGAAGAGAGCACATCAAATGTCCCAACAAGGGAGGATTAGGCAAAATTCAGAATACTGAAATTCTACAGAGCAAATGAGGTAGTCATTAACAACAAATAATGTGAAAATAACAGAATTTGGGGACAAAAAGGAGGAAAAGAAGCTACTTTTGGGGCTTCTATTTGGGGGCATAATATCCAACACCTGGGGTGGATGTGGCTGATGATTTCATCAAATCAACTTTAAAAATATTTCTAAGACCATCAAGAATATTTGGATACTTACTACATCTCAACAAATGCTGAACAATTACTATAGATTTGGTTAAGAGTGATAAAGGTGCTGTGGCTATTATAAAACCTTAATTTTTAAGCGTCATGATATAAATTTATATGGGAAAAACATGTGAATGTTTTGCTTTAAAATATTAAAGCAGACTGTGAGAAGTAGGTGGTTAGCAAACATTGCTCTGGGTTGAAACTGTGTGTTCAGTGTCTGATGAGCTGATAACGTCTGTGTTTTACTTTTGTATATTGGGACATTTCCTTAATAAGGCAGAAGTGTTCCTCTACACACAGCTGAAGTATTGCATCATACACACACTGCTCTATCACAGGATACTGTTTAGGCCAGGGCTGGGGCTTGAGTGAGTAATGGAAAGCAGTGAAACCCACATGGTAATGTGATGTGATACCGTGTTGAAAGTAAAACCAAGCCTAGGAGAGAGCACTTTTATTTCCTTCTAGCTGCACGGAGGAGTTAATTAAGAACGTGGTAAAGGAAGATTATTCTAAAATGAAAACCTTGGGGAAGAAGGAGCATAGGGCACTGCTCAGGCACTGGCTGCTCTGGAAATAAGCAGAGGATAGGATTCCAGTAGAGAGTGCCTGTCTGTCACCATGAAAGCAAAGCATAGGAGTGAGAGAGAACCACCGCGGATGGACGAATGTTCACGCCCACATTAGCCCTGCTATTATTCACAGATATATTTCACAGTGAACATTATTTTTCAATATTTTCTAGTTGGCTACAAAGGAATGGCTGACATACACACATGTATCATTAGATACACAATGTTACATATGCTACATAATGATATCTATGTTACATGCACACACATCATTGCAGATATATAGGACTATACAATAAGGTACATACTAGGGCTTGTGTCTAGATGCCCCCTTCCCCGCAGCCTCAGGCGGTCATAGTTGGGCTTTTCCAAGGTGGCTGATGGTAGGATGTACGTGCGATGCTGGGATCGAGGACGTGATGTTGGGTTGACTCACGGTGCAATGCTAGGATGAAGTCTCCATAGATATGTGTCAGAAAGAGGGCTGCTGTCACCTGCTGCTTGCTCCCTTCTGCCAGTCTGCTCTACACTCAACTCTGAACTGAAACCTCTACAGACTTTGCGCTAAACAAGCCTTTCCTCCTTTAACTTTGGGTGCTGAGTATTTTGTCTCAGCAACAAAAGTAACTAAGACAGAAAATGCATTTTAACTAAATTTTTTAATACACACAACATATATATGCATGTACATATATGTGTGTATATATGTATGTATGTATTCCTTGAAGAGTAAAACATATAAAAGACTGTTATAAATAAATTGCTGATTGATGTTCAGTGATTTAAATAGTGATATTATTAATAATATTGATAACATTAATATACTTTCAAACTTTTTCTTTTTATAACAAATAAAAAAAATACAACCATGTACAAAGGACCCACTACATGATTTATCAGCTACTTTGTATATTACTGGTGGTGCTAGTAGGACTGCGACAGAATAAATTCCATTTTCCCTAAGAAAGTGGCATCTTAGGGATGCTAACCAATAGTTACTTTAGCAGAGAGGATAACAGAACATGTCCCAGGATCATCCCAGGTAATTATTTGCTCTAATTTAAAATATAAGATGACAGATAAAATGTAATAGAAAAGTTTTCTATATTGTACTGCTGCTATAACACTTTTTCCTACAGGTCTTGCATTCCCAAATTAATCGAATATGCTAATTCACATTCCATTTTTATATGCTAATTAGATATAGAAGATAAGGCATGACTGTTTCTTTGAGAAAGTGGGCCAAAATCACTAATATCCTATCTAAAGGAGTTTATTCCCCTCTATTTAAATTTCTCATAATTTTGAATATGCCTTCCCTTCCATTTTTATTTCTCCGAAGACATATGAAGTTTATTTTCCCCTGTGACCACAAAAGGTACCAGGAGTCTCCCCACATATAATGAATTACCTTACAGAGTGAGTGCCCCCGTCCTCCTTACCATTGTAGAATCCCATGGGCATCCCTTAAACAAGATTGACCTCCAATCCTCCCTCTACCTCACTTGTTTCAACAACTACTTTTCTGTTTCTACCTATATTTTAGTATTCTTTTTATAAGATTTGATTTTAACAATGATTCTGGGACTATAATCATTTCCAGAGAAACTTGGAGGAGCGAAAACTTGAAAACTATTCTATTGTCATTTTGAAGGAAAGCACATTTTGGCTCTAATACGTTTGGAGTGCCTATTCATCGCTAAGCAATTTGCTAAGCATGTGGGAGAAAAGCGGAAGAGCTCAGCGGCAGAGATTAAGAAGACGTCACTCAGGTAGAGAAATAAGAGTTGCACAAAAGAAATATTTTAGCAGAGGGAATTGAGACTCAGGATGAGAGAAAAGAAGGAGCAAGAGAGAACTGGCCCAGAGGAAGCAAGAGAAGAAACAATTACATCGATATTTGGTGACCATTTTGCCTGCTCCGAAGGCTGGCAATTGTTTTAGGTATGTGAGGAAATACAAGTATAGAGATTTGAAGAGTGAAGGAAGGGGATTTTCCTTGCAGTGTGTGTCTGTGTGAATTCTACATTTGAGAAAATGGAGTGGCACAGATGTAAGCAGCAGTGTCATTGGTTCACTTTTGCTCACAAAACCAGGATTTAAAGAAAAAGGCCCCTAATTGGTTCCCTCAATTCTTCCTTCGCAATGCCTTCTGCCCTTCCTCAGCTGGAAAATGAGGAAACCAGCAGAGCAAAGATAACAGTCCGAGAGGAGAGGCTCTCTGGAGAAGAGAGATAGATGGTTTATCTCACTGCAAACATTTATTCTGCATCAATGCTCAGGGGAGTTCTTCCCAGATGGCTTCCCACGAGTTTCGGGAATGGACGAACACTGAATTCACACACAGAAGATAAGGTTTTCCATCACACAGGTAGTGGAATGGGAATATATCACCCTGCACAAACTGAAACCAACTTTTGATATTTAGAATTGTGGAGGAGATTGCTCCTTCTTTAACCTTTTACAAATGTATTAATGTGCACTGAGGCTATCTAAATACAAACTCAATATCTCAAATAAAAGACTAGTGCCGTAATCATGGTTTCCTGCATACAGTGGGGAGAAAAATCCACAGCAACCTTAAAAGACACTTCATTTTTCAAAATGATACCGTAATTGATGCTGTACGTGTACACGTGCATGTCCTGGCTGTGTCATTGATTGAAATCTCCAATGCATATGCAAATTACAAGATAGACAAGTAGGTGAAGGAATCTGGAAAGCTTAATGCTGCATGCTACAAAATGCTTTAAGTAGACTTTTATTGAAAAATATCTTGCGCGTATCATTTACAATGGTACACCCTAAACCATTCTTTTCTTCTAAACAAGAGAATAAAACAACATTCAATAGAATGGAAAATTAAACAAATTTGTCCAAGACTGTGACTGCAAGCCAAGTATGCACCTTTCATTGTCCTGGTGGTCAGCTGTACTCACCAGCCGGGTGAGGTGCCCCAAGCAGAAGGCTGGGGAAGAGGCGCACAGGCGGTGAGGAGCGCTGTCCCCTGTGGAGTGCCCCCACAAAGACCCAGGCACCCCCCTCCCCTGCATTCCTCCGCCCCGGGTGCCAGGAGGACTGCCGTGTCACTTGGAAATATATTCCCTTAGAAATATACGAAAAACTGGAAAGGAAGCTGTTCAGAGTAAGGAGTCAGTGCTTACTCAATAAAGTTGGAAGCCAGAGAAAATCAACACAGACTGGTTCAGTACCTGGTCATCTGAGCAACTTCTTTGCAGATAACAATATGGACTATAACAACCATTGTTAATTCCTATCACCTTGTTTTGGAATTCTGTATTGTTTTTGTATTGTTTTGCTTTTGTCATCATCGTTGTTATTTTGTTATTGTTTTTTCTCTCTTTAAAATAAAAAAAAGAAAGAAAAAGAAAAAAGAGAGAGACTTCAGACAACTGTCTGTGCTAAGGTAAAGAAAGGGACAAAGTTAGTGCACACGCAGCTGCGGAAGGAGCAGGACTCGTACAGTGTCACCATAAATCAAATGTTTTCCTTACAAGATTTATTAAAATTTTCATTCTGGCCACACATTTATTCTGACTCAGAATAAAATTCTAGCTGGTCTCAGGGCATTTTGCTCACTTTTTGATAATAATAAGATATCTTCAGTTTATTTTAGTCAACAAAAATAAGAAAAAGGCGTCCATCTTGTAGTTAATATTTAGCGTGCAGGATGATAATGAGATCAGTGACAGTGCGTCTACCCTCTCTCAGCTCAAGTCTGGCACAGCTGAGCCCTGAGAACCGGAAGAAGGGATACACTCAACTCTTTCTGTATTTTTATGCTTGTGAAAAAGGAAAATCATTGCACCGGCCTTGAAGAGCACTGCTGTTCAGCGGAGCTGAAGCTTTTTTAACTGATTGTCTTTTATTTCCTGGAATTCTTTGCCCAGGTAGCCCCTCAAAACCATTCTCACGAAGTCACGATAGATGCAGCTGCCTCTACCTCCTTCATGATGGGAGGGGATGAAATTCTGCTCTATGCCTCTGATGGAATATTTTACGTTCCCAAATATGTGATGGCCAGAAGCACAAGGAAGATTGAGACAGCCCTTGTGCGTGTTCCCAGCGCTGTACTAGCATAAAGGTGGGCGTGGGGAGGCCCAGTCCCCTGGTTCCAGAGCAGCTGCCCCATGGGAGTGCATGGACACCTGCACTGCGGCTCCCCACAATGTCTACCTCGCTGTACTCTATGCAAGGAGCAGGGTGCAGTACACAGACCTTCTGCTTGACTACACAGTGCCGTAGGACACATTCATTTAATTTCAGATATTTCTCTTACTTTTCTCTATTACAGTACTGCAGAGATGAACTCCGATCCCCTTTGTGATATGTAAAAGGCCTACAGAAAACTTGTCATAAAAGAACCCCACAAAAATGTTTTCTATACCCCTGTGGTCAGTGTGACTTTGGAGATCTCCCTTTGAGGTAATAACACAGAGCGAAAACTTTCAGACTGGTTATTACCAGGAAGAATCTTCCACTAATGTATAAAGTTGTTTTTTATCCTCTTCTGCCAGATGGCTTGTGCTGAAATGTTGAGACTGAGATATCATTTTTGTTACATTGTTTGGATTTTGTTGTTCTGTAACCATAATTGCATAAGATTTCTCTTCCGGTGTTTGCAAGGTGTACATGTTGTTTTGAAATTCCCTAAGACATAGAGAAATGTTGGCTGAAAGAAAATATCCAATTATTACTGTATCACAGAAAGAGAGAGAGAATCGATTTGCCTTATTCAATTCTAACCTTTCCCCAGTTTCCTTTATTTCTACAAATTCTAGAAACTTCACTCACTCAGCAGTGTCACCCAGCGTCTTTTACCTCACTGAATCTTACCCTTCTCAGCTGTGGTTTGACTGTGGGACAACTCTGATCATTCTGGCCTTCTTTAACATGGTTCTCTAGCTTCCTTACTGTATTTGCATTCTGTGTGCGTCTTTCTGAGAGTTCTCCTGAACTGATTCTGTATTCTGCGTCTTTATCTTGCAATATTGCTATCTCTCTTCCCTCTGGGAAAAGTAACACATAGTATACTTGTTTATTTTTAGTTCACACCTACCACATCTGCAAGAATGCCTCTAATGCTATTTCCAAGTGATGGGTCAGCATCCACTCAAAAGCTACGTTAGTAAGTCTTCATGATTATAGAAATTAAAAATGCAAAGGCTACATTTCTCAGATTCCCTTTCAGGTAGTCACAGAAATATGACTATGGGTCTATCATACATAGTGTCTAAGCAAGAAAATAGAAATAAATAAACATGTACATCCATGTTCTTAGCAAGATGCATTAATTCATAACAGCTATAGAGAAAAAGCAACCCACATATTCATCAGTGTCTGAGGATGAAACACGACATGGTTTCATAAAATGAGATATTACTATTCCTTCAAAAGGAAGGAAATTCTGTTGGATGTTATGACACAGATAAGTCTGGAGGAAAGTGTTCTAAGGGATGTAATCTAGTCAATAAAACTAAATTATATGAGATTCTACTTATATAAGGTACCTAAACCTGACAAATTCATTAAGACAGAAAATAGAATGGTGATATAGTGGACCAAGGAAGAGGAGAGTGCAGAGTTGTTTAATTAAATTCAGCTCATAAAAGTAAAACATTTCTGGAGATTGGTTGGTTGATAATATGAATGTACCTGCTACTCATGAACTGCACACCTAAAATGAATAAGAGGGTACACTACATGCTATGTATCCTTTGCCACAATTAAAAACTCTAAAACTGTTAAAAGAATAATTTAAACATATGCATACAGTTTTTTCTTCTGGTTCTGTGCTTCAGAAATTTAATTTGGGCATTGCTGAGAAAATTCAGGTATGTGTGGGTCTATGTTCTTTCCTGCAGGCTCTAGTGGGAAATCTCTTTCTTCAGAGGTGGATCTAGCATTCCTGTTTTTATCTTTCTTGGCCTGTATACCAACCTATGTCCCTTTTCTGTAAGGACTCTAGTTATCTTTGATGAGCCCCTCACTATTACAATATTAACCCTAAGCACCTTTTGAAAACTCCATCTCTAATTAAAGTCACATTAGTTGTTAGGAGTTCCAACATATGAATTTTGACAGACAAAATTCCATCCATAAAAAACTCCCTAAATTTTTTTAAAAAATGAAACTATAACTTCAAGAAATGAATCTAAGCATGCAGCAAGACAGTAATTTATAATAAATATGTTATAATTTTAAAAAACAAATGGAATGGAATTTGTTCTTTAATAAAAGCAAAGCATTTTAGCTATGTGGAAAACTGAAATTAAGCAATTTAGTATCTACAAAAAATAATGCAAAGTAAATTTGTAGAAAGTAGAGAATAGGAAAAAATATAAATATTAACGAAAAGAAAGCTCATGAAATTGCAGTCTACCAAAATAGAATTTCAAAAGGTGAGCAAATATATATCACATCTAAAAATGCCACTTCACCTAGATAAATATTTAAACAGAGAGAAATATAAAACAGCTAATATATACATATATAATATCAATATAGACAAAGCTGAAAATTGTACATCTGAAAAGAAAAACAAACCCATAACCCTAATGGAAGCTTTAGTTATTGATGAAATAATACGCAGCTATCTGAAGTAAAATGAGAACTTTAAAAGCTTTCATTAACCCATTAATGTCCATACACAGGGTATGGGTGCAATAACAACCAAGTGATTGTTCTTTTCAAAATCACATGGGATCTTACAGATATGACCAGATGCTAGCATATTTTGACAACATGAAAAGACTGAATTTATAGATTATATATTCTCTAAATAGATTGCCAACAACCTGGAAGCAAATTCTCTTACGTTTAGAACTAATGTGCTTCGAAATTTTAAAAAGGGTAAAAAAAGAAGTCACAGTGGCAATTAGAAACAGTTTTGAGCAGAAATATTATGAAAATGCTGTAAGGCAGATCTCTGTTGCATAACAAAGACATCTTTAGAGAAAAAAATGAATGTCAGTTGAATGAAGTAGTATAGAAGAATGAATAAAAGTTAAAGAGCAATTTTTAAAAAATTTGAAAATTCATAAACAAAATGTGTGGCAATAATGGAGATCAGAAAATAATTTACAAATTAGAAAGTAAGAAACACCACATTTGTTGTTCACTGATGTCATCATTTTCTACATGAAATATCAAAAATATAGTAAATTCTTGAAAAAATGTGATCAACCATCTTTACAGGATAAAACTTCAGTATATTAAACCATTTGTGTTACCATGCAAAAGTCATAATGATTGCAAAAATTAACAATATAACATTTATAATAACAGAAAAAATACTAATACTTAGGATCAATTCTAATAATAACAGAAAAATCAATTAAAAACCAAAAAATACGAGCTCATAATTGCAATGATTTTAACTTTCCCCATTCATCTACTGCTAACTGAATGCTCAGCTATAAGTAGAATATGAAACAAATCAAAATCCTTGTGAGCTTTATTTATGAGATTCACAAATTCTAAATTTATGAGGAAATAGAAATGTTTAATCAGATTCACTACTGAAAGAATTAAGAAGAATGGATCCACTGGATGTAACAACTTCCTAGAAAACATGGAATTGTTCGTTTCACTTGGATCAACTATTAGGTAGTAGAACAAAACCTGACACTCATTTATGAGAACTGATTTACAACAGACTTGTCACAGCAGGGCAGGGAGGAGGGACACATCCTTTTCATAAATGCAGCTAGAAAAATTGGATTTTCAAATGGGATATATGAATCATCTGACACACAGCAGATCTACATTTCCAGATGAAATGCACTGTAGGTATTATAGGAAAGACTCCATGGAAAACTGCATGAAAGTGATGCAAGGAAAAGACCACCATTCAGTATGAGTCGAAGGGAAGGCGTTTTGAAATGTAAGATTAATATCCACCCTAAAAGAGAGGCTTAAGTGAGTAGCATTAGAATGAAGAACTTATTTTAGGAAAACCATCCATTAATAGAGAGGAAAGGCAAGCCATTTAGTGTAAAAAGATATGGGTAACAGATATTTTAAGAACATTTTAAGAGGTAAAAATGAAAAAAGTGAGGAAAAGTTTTAAATATTCCCCTTAACAAGGACACCTAATGTCTATGACACCTTTAGGAAGAAGATAAGCAATGTCTCGTAATGAGAGAAAGGCTGTTTACCATCACTCACAAATTAAAAGCAAATGAGAGTTCAGTATATAGGTAGCTAAATCTAAAACAATACCAGAAATACCATCAAGTATTTGTGACAATCAAGCAGCAGGAAAGAAGCACGCACTGCCTGTGAGAGAGAAAAAGGTACACACTACAGTGCGAGCACAGCTAATTTTGAAAATAGTTTTACATCATGTAGTAAATTTGAAGTTCTGTGCAACCTATGAGCAAATATTTGCACTATACCTTCATGAAATAAATTGTTCCAACTATTCAAAGTAGTGTAATAAGTGTCCTTGATGGTTTTCTAATAGACTAAATGCAAGGAACAGTTTAACATCCAACAAGAAGAATAAATAAGCAAATAAACAAGTACATATATGAAATATTATAAATTTAATTTGTAATAATATGTTAATGAAAATAAAATTAATAAAATGAAACAAAAGATAAGTAATTGGCACAGCATATGCATTGAGTAAGGAAAATGGGATCAAAGTATTTCATTTATTTGTTTCTAAAATCCCCAACATAAATATGTACTTTTATAGGGAAAATCTCAGAAAATTAGGAACTGTTGCTGTAAAGTTCAAGGGAGAAGTTACCTTTGCAGCATAGGGAAGAAGTTATACAAGTGTCCATTCTATGATAATCTACAGCTTCTAAACATATACTTTAAGGACTCTTCTACATGAGTACAATAGATTCCTACTTTTACTTCAGGTAAACTATAGAAAATGAAGTAAAAGTAGAAATTTCCAGTTGGCATAAAGACCAGAAAGAAAAACTCTACAGTAAAAACAAACTCAACTTTGAAAAAATAGAGTCTCAAGAGATGAAAATGGAGAATTAATTTCAGGGTTAGTAATATTATTATTGATAATAATCAACAGTAGGAAAGTGGATCAGGAAAAACTCATCCAAAATGAAGTACAGAAGAAAACAAACATGAAAACTATGTAAAGAGATTAAAGATACTCTAATAGGAGGAAAAAAGTGAAGGAAAAAAAATATTACCATAGAATTTTACAGAAGTGATTAATGAAAGACATCTGTCCTCTAATCCAGAGTCCCAGTGAGCCCAAAGTACTAAATAAAAATTATCTATATATACAATATGTTTACATGAAACCTCAGACTACCACAAAGAGAAAAAACAGTCTGTTTGCAAAAATGTAAGAAAGCATCCTATAAATGCATTGACACAGTTCTGGAGATAAATTTAGAAACAAACCAATAGCCATGATTTTTTCATGCCTAAATTTTTTTCTTAACATATATTTCAAAACCATAAGCTAAAACTGTACAATAATGAATGCAAATGATATGGGAAATACAGTACAGTTTTATTTTCTGAAAAGTAAGGAAAGACAATGGATTGAGATGCATCAAAATGGTCTTCAAAGATGATGTGCTTTTCTAGTATTTATGGGTAAAAAGACACTCATTCCATTGTTTTGTTCATCTTCAAATGTATTTTTATTTTTTATTTATTTATTTATTTTTTTGGTTTGTTGTGTTTTTTTTTGTGTTTTTTTTTTTTTTTTTCTAGTACTGGGAATCGAACTCACAACCTTATGCTTGCCAGGCAGGCGCTGTGCCGCTCAGCTAAATCCCCAGCCCTTCCAATGTGTTTTTAGAATTACTGTTTTGTATTTATTCAACAGTTATTTAAAAATAAGCATCATCTGGTCCCATGTTTTGTTTTAATGATTTTGGAGCCAGGACACGTCAATTAAAAAGCTAATTTGTGAAATTCTCAAACGCGAACCCTCAGGTATTCTGACTCCAAGGTCAAGATGAGAACACAGGATGGCTCCTCCTCAAATGTCAAAAGGTAAAAGATCATTTTCATTTAAAGATTTCAGTGGAGCTTTTCTTTTCTGGAATTATCAAAGTTAAACGTCCAAGAAGGAACAAAAGTGACCCTGATGGTAATTAGGTACTTTTCTTGAGGGAAATCGGAAGAAGTCAGTTAGTGTATTTCTGAGTTAGCTGAGCTGTTCACAGGAAAAGCCATGGCTGCCACAGACAAAGAAAGCAAATGCTAAGTGCTTGTATAATGAGAGATAAGATGAATCACTTAACGAGTAAGTCCTTCCTAGCTGTGATAGTCTAAAAGGGCAGGCAGAGGTGAAAGTATTCACTGTCCTGAAAAATTTCATACTTTCTAGCCATTTCCTTTTTTCTGCTCTCTGATATCCATTTATATCAGAAAAATAGGTTTTTTTCCCTTTATAGCTTACTTACATCGATGTCTAAAATAGACAAAGAAATGATTCCTCTGTTACTCCCATTGCTATTCTGGGGTGTTTATTGACTTTCATCCAAAGCATCCACATATGTTTTAAATAAATTTGCACTTGGAAGAGTGATAAATAGGACACAGGAAAAATGTGCAGGAGAGGCTAGAAGCAAGGCGGATATACACAAAGTGTTGTTTATTCTGGGACTTACAAGAGAAAGCAGTAGTTTTTATTTGTAATATGTTTATTATGGGTACTTTTCTTAAAGAGACAACACCAAAGGCAGTGGATGGTAATGTTTAAGAGAAATGCAGGAAGCGTTCTGAAACTTCATCCAAATTCAGAATTGAAAAAAATGAGATCAGATTGAAATTTATATGATGTGTTTATTTGGTAGGATATGTGCTTACTTGCCACAGTTATGAGGCCAAACTATACTATGCTGTATTAACAAGATGGAAATTCCCCTTCCACTGGTACTAGGCCAGGTTGTCATTTAGGGGAAGTGTTCCCTCTACTTGATTGGTCTGTCATCAGCTACGATGCATCTCTTGATTTACGAAGTCAACTGGGGTGCACTGTCAAATCTGTGACTCTGCCTCACAAGGAGAGAAAGTGAGAAACGCTTTCAAAATCACGTAGGAATTAAACACACATTTTTTTCAAAAACCCAGTTGGCAGATATTTAGACTCCTGGCCATGCCAAGGACAAATAATGGTGAAAAATTTAGTATTTTGTTGTGCTACAATCATTAGACAGATCTTAACACGAGGTATACATGATGAAGGGGAAGCAGGGAAAATATACGTGGAATATAGTTAACAGCAATTGTTTTACGGGACCAGTTAGTTAAAGAAGTGTGACCTTGAATTCTCTAGGCTTATTTTTCTCATTACACGTGACCAAACCAGAACCTTACTAGTATTTGTCACCACACTGCTCAGCATAATGAACTGCAATGACCACAGCACTCACAGCATCTCAGTGATGTATGCGAGCAGAGTTTTACTTTATGTCTACTTCCTGGCCTAGCATAATTTTATAGAGTAAGCCATGGGCGGTGATCCTCCAGGAAGCTATTAAGAAAGAGTTCCTCCCTCCCCTAGAACCCAGGAGTTGGCTCTCAAATCTCTACCTTGCAAATGAAATTAGGCAGGTCTGCAGGACAGCGAAATCACTTTTTGTGTTAGTTTTAGCTGTGGTATACATCATGTCCACCATCACTTTGTTGGCAGTCACTCACTCATACAGTTGTTCCAACAAAGTGAGAGGGAAAACGTAGTCTCGTTGTCTGGGTGCAAGCAGAAATAATTGCTGAGCACCTGACCAGTTTTTTTCTGTACACATATTTGTCTAGTACACATTCTTTAAAATATGTTAATTGAATTGAGTTGGGAGATTGTAATCTGGTGGGATATACATTATAGAGAAGGTCTAAAATTAAATTAATTTCATGTTATAACATAATGCATTTTAAACTTATAAATTTTACTACGAGTCTTTCATACCTACTACAATCATTTCTCCAATACTTCTATTATTATAATAAATATTTTAAGGAGAGATGAATACTTCTCTCTAAATATAAGACAGTTACGACTTTTTAAATATAAGTAATATTTTCAGCCAATGTAGCACAAAAATAAAAAACTTTTAAATTTTATGATCACTAGCACACTTTTAAAATAAGTTTCTTTCCATGATTCGTGTTTTTCACATTAAGTAATTTATTATGAAAGTGTTATTTCCAGGAGAACTTATTTCATTTGAAACAGTCAATGTAGCCCTAAATTTACACAGTGTGTACACTTATTGAATATTTCTACCAAATAGCATTCCACAAAAAGGACAAAATTTCATTAAACAAGATACTAAAATATCTCTACAAGTTAATATAACTTTGGTGATAAATGTCCTTCTGAAAACTGTTTTGCTAAGTAATTTTGTGTACACTTATTAGAAAAATGAGGTCCCTAAATGAGAATGCCATTAGAATATGCAAAGTGTTACAGATGAAGAAAAATAAGCCATGGTTCTGATTGTTGAAAATCAGGAAAATGGTTATCCTACTTCTTACATCTTCCCAAACAACCCAAAATGTATGAGAACAAAGTGCAGTGATGATAACTTTGCTGATTCCTCCCATGAAGAAAACTTGTTGCGTTTCCTCTTGAATTGATGTACAGTATTTTCTTTTGTTGCTGACACTAGCAGTTTGCTCCATCTCATTAATTCAAGGAGGAAGAAGCATCAAGGAACATCAGCAACACCATTAATCCAAAGACCATTTCTGCCCAGGCCTAAGTGAAGCTATTAAAGATATTTCAAGATCTGACTCAAGTAGTTATTAAAGAGCCTAACCACTGTGTCGCAATTTATTTTCTTAGATAATTGTAACATCTTTGTCTTGGGTTATGGGTTGATACATATCTTTGAATTACATCTGCTGCATTATTCTCAGACCAAGATGGAGAGAGAAGCCCTGCCACAATCAAATGCACATTTAAAAAATTCAATGTAATTTTAAAAATCTTTTTGTATATCATAATATAGTCCTGGCAGAAGGTACATACTACTTGGAATCAATAAGTAGTTGATGTGACTTTCTTATTTCTGCTAGTTTATATTACACATAAAATTCAATTATTCTTACATTTTAAAAAATTAAAATTAGGCCAGGAAGATGACTCAGTGGCACAGTGCCTGCCTGGCAAGCTCAAGGTCCCGAGTTCAATTCCTAGCACCAAAAAAAAAAAAAAAAAATTAAAATTATATATCACTTGTTTAAGAAGTTCAATAGTGTGTTACTTTAATGTATGTATACAAACAGCATATATATTAAAATTATTTAATTTTAATTGGCCAATAGATTATAGTGTATATTTGTGCTATATGATGTTTTGAAATTTGTAAGCATGTGCATTACCACATGTACTTACTATTTTTCTTGTAGGAAAAACAGATTTTACTGTTTTCTTTACTGTTTTTCTTCTTCTTAAAACACGTAAAATCTGTGCTTTGAGGAAGTTTTACGTATTCAATATATTGTCACTGATAATTGTCATTACATTGTACAACAGATATCATGAACATGTTTCTCCTGTCTGATATTTTGTACACCTAACACATTCTACCATTTCTCCCAGTCCTTATTAACTGTGTTAGTTATGTCTCTCTAGAATAACTGAGTCAAAAGAAAATACATGTATAATTATGCAAGGAAATGTAATAAATATGCTTATGGATCAGAGTTGGAAGAGTACCCATTCGCTGCCTATGGGCTGGAGAGCCAGAGGATCCAGAAGCTAATCAATTCCTCAGGGAAGCAGCAGAACAAGCGGGATCAAGGACAGATGCCAGCACAATGTTGAAGACCTGCAAACTCACCTTAGAGTGGTTAGTGTGAGTCTGGTTAGAAAGCTAAACAAACTGGAGACCAACTACAGCCCAAACTAGAACTCTTCAAAGCTATGTCACTTCCTGCTTCTTCCCCTTTTTATTCTGCCCAGGTTGAAAGCCTGTTGGTTGTGGCCACCCATATCTAAGTGGAGACTTCCTCCCCATTTGCTGACATATATGTCAGTCATCCATTGACCCACCCAGTCTTATTTAGTACTAATCTCCAAGGCTTTAATCAGTACATTCAAACTGATATATTGCAATTAATGACCACAGTAGTCACCCTATTCTAGGCTTGTGTGACATCAACTTTTTCAGTTGTATCTGAGTTCATGTGGAATTTATCTTTCTGAAATTAGTTTATTTCACTTAACATAATGTATTTCACGTTCATCCATGCTATCTCAAGTGACAAGATTTCTTTTTCTATTGAGGCTGAATAACATTTCATTTTATTATTCCATTTCATGTATGTGTATTTTTTTTCATTTTTTTGAGACAAGTCTAGCAGTGTAGTCCAGGTTGGCCTTAAACTTGTGGCGATCTTCCTGTATCAGCCTCCTGAGTGCTGGGATTACAGGTATATGCCACCATACTGGTCTTACATTTTCTTGTTTTATTTAACCTTTTTTTTTTTTTCCTGTGGAATTGAGGATTGAACCCAGACGCTATACATTCTGAGCAATTCTTAAGACAAACAAACAAAATAAAAACCCAACTTATTTTTGATGGAGCCTTTCTAAGTTGTCCAAGCTGGCCTAAGACTTGTAATCACATTGTCTCAGACTTTTAAGCAGCTGGGGTTACAGGCATAAACCATTCTTCTAAGTTTATACTACATTTTCTTTTTATATTCAGTCACTTATGGAGTTTAGGTTTATTCTTTTTCTTGACTGTTTGAATAATACTGTAGAACACTAGGTATCTGATGACATTCTGACTTTAAATCTCTCAAATATATACCCATTAGTGGGACTGTCTGTTGGGAGCTGCCTTAGCCGCTCCCCTAAGATGG
>NW_004955418.1:25944538-25948058 GCF_000276665.1 Chinchilla lanigera | reverse complement strand
AATAAACATTGAGAGCTGACTCATTTGCGACTAAGTTCTTACTAAAACGGCGCCGGACAACTGTCAGATCAGATGGTAGTTCTGTTTGTAAATTTTTGGTGGAAGCTCCATAGTATTTTCCTTTATGTCTGTACTAATTTCCCTCCAACAGTATGAAAGGCTTCCTTTCTCTCCACATACTGACCAATACATCCTAACTATTGCCCTTCTGATAATCCATTCTAACAGATGTGAGGTTGTCAGAGTTACTTTTCCCTTTGCTGAGACACAATATTTGACACCTACAAGTTAAAAGAAGAAAGATTTATTTCACTTCACAGTTTGTAAAAGTTTCAGTTCATAGTGAACTGGTACCAAGACAGGGTATCATGGCAAAAGAGAAATAGTCCATGGCATGCTAGGCAGGAAGCAACAAGCTTCAAGCCTTGCTTTCCATTTTTTTATTCCACTGAAGCTACAAGTCCATTTGTGGGTGCTGCCTACACCCAGGGTCAGGTTTCTGTCTTCAGTAAATCCATTCTGGTACATCCAGAACTGTAAATTAGTTAGCTGACTAATCCAGTATCACCACCCTTAATCCTAGTATCACATACCAATGTTCCAATCACCTTGCAAAAGCTTCACCTATGAGCACATGAGGTTTTGAGGGACATCTAGATACAAGACATAACACAGATAACATTTCATTGTTGTTTTAGTTTGTATTTTCCCAATGATTAGTGATGTTAAGTATCTTTTACTCATATAAATTTTTGCTATATAGGAAATGCTCCAAGGAAACAGTCTGGGTAATAATTCTGCTGTATATCATCCCCAAAGCACAACCAACAGAACAAAGCTAGATAAGTGGAAACAAATCAAACTGAAAAGCTTCTGAACAGAGAAGGAAATGACTGCTATCACAAGCATAAATTATTACATGGGATAAAATGTCATAAATCTATTAAGGGGTTAATATTCAAATTGTGTAAAGAACTCAAACTACTCACTAGCAAGAAAACAACCAGGTTTTAAACATGGGCAGAAATACTTAAACCTGCTTACCTCTAAAGAAGACATGCAAATAATGATCCCATGTGTCTGAACTAAGTTTTCCTTGAATGTAGGCTTCTTCCTGTTTTAGTATAGCATTACCTCATGTTTATAATCCTAAGCTTTAATATGTGATCATTTGTTAGTGTTTGGGTCCTCTCAAGACTAAGTCTCATGTGGGTAGTGACCTAATCTACATGTTTCGTTATGGTATCCCAAACAAACTTGAACCCTGGCACCCAATAGATACTTGGTAAATAATGAACCAACATAAACACAGCACTATGACTTCATATATACATATAATGTTTTATTCTCAAAATGTCTTCTATATTAAGTGCTAAATTAATTTTTTATCCTTCAGAAAAATTTTAATAAAATAACAGATCAGGCAATAGAATCTCTTAAATAGGAACCATGCCATGAAGTTAAGTAAGTAGGTTAATTATTTAATTGTATCTAAAAATTCTTATGCAGGGCTGGGGATTTAGCTCAGCGGCAAAAGCGCCTGCCTGGCAAGCGCAAAGTCATGAGTTTGGTTCCCGGTACCGGAGAGGGAAAAAAAAAAAAAAATTCTTATGCAATCTTTATGTTTAACAATATTATTTTGGAGATTTTTGTTGTTTTCCAGCATTTCCTTTGTAAATCATAAGAAGTAATTCTATCACATATGAATTATTAAAATAGATCTTTTTTTTAAGTCTGTAAAGTAGAAAATTGACTCGCTAAATAGCTGGATATGATTCCTTGATGAATGTTTCTGTTTCCAAGATTTAACAGATATTTGTCTGTTAAATGAATTACTGAATTACTTATTTTTATTAGATTTTTTCTTTGTTTGAATTATTGTTTATTCATTTGTTTTTAAACTGGTACATTTTAGATACACATAATGATAACATTCATTATGGGGAATTTGTACCTGTAACTGACATATCTTGTTTATTTTTTTTCCATTTCCTCTCCCCTCCCTTCAACTTCTCTTCCCACGCTTTTTTACAAAAGCTTTTCCTCCTCATTTTCCCTTCTATTCTGTTTTCTTTCTTGTCCCTTCCTTCCTTTTCCCCTTCCTCCTCCTTGTTTTCCTTCTCATTTCAATATTCTGCTCCAATTTCCTATTATCTATTATACATTTTGGTCCTTACTTACACCTTTGATTTCTCATACCAGAGAAACAATGCAATATTTAAATGTGTGCTTGATGTATTTCACTTAAGAGGACTAGTTCAGTTTTAATTATTTGCACAGCAAGACACACACGGCACTCACATACAAACACATGCTGTTATGGTTGATGTCTGGATGTCCCCCCAAGCCTCATGCAGCAATGGGCAGGCTTCCAGAGTTTAAGATTGATCCATGGTTCAATGCTGGGATTATGGCTATGAGTGCTACACCTGCCCTGCAGCAGGCCACCCACATACAATATAAGGAAGGGAAAGAAGCTTGTTCTTCTGCTCTGCTCCTCCCTTTTTGCTCTGGCTGCTTTTGCTGTCTTCTGCTACCATGAATTGTTGCCCTCTGCCATGTGTCACTCTGCCTTGGAGCCAGCCAAGTATGGACTGAAGCCTCCACAAGCTGTGAGCTAAGTAAACCTTTCCTCCCTTAATTTTGGGCATCAGGTATTTTGTCTCAGCAATGAGAGTAAAGTAACCAAGACACATATTTAAATACACATACTTAAAAAAATATTTCTGGTGGAAATAGGTGAAAATAACTAGGTCCCACATAGCAACTTTTTGAGTTAGATTTTTGTGCTGTGACAAAAGGGTATGTTGCCTTTGGCCTGTAGTGAGGCTGGGCACTGAGCTGCTCACCTCATGGTAGTCAGGAATCAAGGAGAGAGGAGAGCCTGAAATCAATATTCCACAAGAGGACATTGAAGAGAGTGCTCCAGCCACCAACTTTCCTCTCCCAAGGCTCTCCATCCATTAAAGTTCCACCACCTCCCCATCATGCTACAGCCTGCTGACCCAGCTTTCCACACCTGGCCTGTGGGGGACATATAGGATCCAGAGTACAAGTGTGGACTTCCACTCACTAGAGAATATTGATACTGGGATGTTGTGTTCATTTTGCTGTAGTTAGGAATTCCAATAATCCTTTTTCTACTTCTAACTTTTCTCGTATGACCCATGGGAAAACAATTTCTGGGGAAGGTCCTGAGGGCTATGCAATGTTTGTTTATAAACTAGGTAGGAGTATTATAAATGGTGCTAATTTATCAACCTCATTTGAAAAAAAAGGGATGTTTATCTTCCTAAAATTAGATCCTATACTTTCAGTCTATTTTGACTTTTTCTCTAGGAATTCTTAGATCACTTGCATTTATTATCTCCTACTTCCCTGAGCTTTCACCATGAAGCATGAAGTTCACTTTCTGCTGAGCACTGCATGGGTCCTGTATCTGAGGTGCTGTTCCTGAAACCACTCTGCCCAGCAGGGCAGAGGTCATCAAGCTGCAGTGAGTCTGCAGGCAACAGGCTAA
>NW_004955418.1:25934288-25944438 GCF_000276665.1 Chinchilla lanigera | reverse complement strand
CTTTCTTTCTTTCTTTCTTTCTTTCTTTCTTTCTTTCTTTCTTTCTTTCTTTCTTTCTTTCTTTCTTTCTTTCTTTCTTTCTTTCTTTCTTTGTACCAGGAGTCAGACTCAGGAGCTTGCACTTGCCAGGTCAGCGCTATGCCACTGAGCTATATCTCCCACCCACAACAGTAGATTTAAATGTTAGAGTTCATTTCCACTTTGGACCTGCAGAGACAATATAACCCCTTGCATTTCCTGGATGTTTCTGTTCATGGGATTTTGCATCTGAAATGACAAGGATTTTATTAAAAATTATTTTGAAACTATAATAAAATTAGCTTATTAATAAATATGTGTTGTAGATATGTAAATTATTACTCAGAAAGTCACTTTCTTTTTTATGATTTTTTTATTTAAAAATTTTTTAAAAAGCTAACAAAACAACAATGAAGACAAAATCAAAACAACACAAAAGCAACACATGACCTCAAAACCAAATGACAGGAATTAATAATGGTTGCTACATTACATACTGTTATCTTCAATGAAGTTTCTTAGTCCACCAGACGTTATCACTTAAATGTTGGTCTTCTAATAAACCATAAAGTAGTGTCATCTGGCAAACATCTTGCTTAAAAGAGGAATAGCACAAAACTAGAATATTTTAATCAAGAATATCTGATTTATTTGCATTACACAATGTTATCAAGAAATTATAACATCGCATTACATTGAGTTATTTAGAAGACTAGACTGACTATATTGTTTCTGAAGGCACAGGAGTCTGTGATTACCAATTACACCACTCATATGTTTTAAAATATAAAAAATATTTTTATCAAATGATCAAAGTGAAGAAATATCCCATAATATCTAATTCTAAATATATATTTAACTAATGAAATAACAGAGATTCATAGTTTGTAGTTCTCATTTTTGAGAGGATAAACATCAAAATGCTTCATCTTTCTGGAAGCCAGGTCTGATCTCATTGTTTTGCTATGGTCTTATTCTCTTCTATTGTTCATTTCTGATTTTAAAAATCTTGATTTTTAATTTTCAACCAACCTTAATATTGGATAATAGATATCCAGAGTAGAAAGCTGCTATTAAATCCTGGGAAAAGCATAGTAAAGCTTGACTGTTGGTAATAAACTATAGTTGGGAGCAAATGGTTATGGTGAGCTACAGTTAATTCTAGTGAGTATAGGTAACAACATGGTGCTATGTAGTTCAGAAGAGGCAGAAGGAAAAATATTTAAAGGTTTTATCAAAAAGTAATTACAACTGTTGAAGGAGATGGGTAAATTTAAAGTGCTTTAAACATTAGATGATGCATACATGTATTGAGACATCACATATAATGACATTCTATTGATATGTACAAATTTTATGTCTGTATATATTGTCTAAAATTAATTTAAAACACTTAATATGAAAAGAATACCTTACAGGATTCAAATGACTATACATTTGAAAAATTAAAAATCTTGCTGAAACAGAAATATACGCATTTTGGTAGTTCTTGTACTTTCTGATCAGTTATGCCATTTGGATAAACTGGGATTTGTTCTGTACCTTGGGGTAAAGACCAAGAAAACCTGAGTGTTCTGACTGTGAGACACTTTACCTTAGCTGTGGTGTAAAAGAACAGGAGAAGGTAAGGAGTCCTCAGAAAAGAAATAGAGGTCCAGAAGTGGGTAGAGACTCCAGTATTTGGCAGGGGATCCCACTAGTTTAGTATTTATAATCCAATCTGCTGGAGTTTATGAGGCAGAAGAGTGAAAAACGTGGCTTCGCTTAAGGGTAAAACAAAAGAAGAGAGCCTTATCTGACTCACAAGACTTATAGACCAATACAGCAGTGTGCAAAATGAATGCATGCTCATCTGTGAGTTTTACCTCTAAAAATGATCATGTTTTGAGGAATAGATGTGAAATTTTCAGCCACTTGTATTTGCTTACATGCTCTACAGTAGATTTATTCGATACTACAAGGTATAAAATGATCATCACACTAGTCATCAAATCTAATAGATGCTCGATATTGAAAGGCGACTTTGTTTGCATCGGCACATAATTGAGGAGATGGCTCTACATAAACAGAAGTCATATCACTCCCAAGGGGCACTCTTTACAAACATGAAATTTACTTTGCAGTTTTACAGTAACGGATGCTAAAAATGAAACCATTTCTGCTTCCCTCTTCTTAAGAAGAGTAATTGATCTAGAAAGCAAAATGAGAATGATTTGGTTTAGAAATTTCATGATCATTTTTATATTTCTAGTTTTAAAATGCACTTGAATATAAATGCAATTAAAACTTATACACAAGACAAAGAGGAATACATAAAGCTAATGATGTCATAGTTATTTAAATGCATTTTACTACCACCTATAGCCTTGCAGCTAACTTATAGTTATTGTATTATATAGTGAAAATACTAAATAAGGGGATTGTACTCCATTTTCCTCCCTAATCTTCAGTGATATACTGGTGACCAAAAATGGGCCACTGCAACAGGGAACTGTGGTTATTAAACCTAATCATTCATTTGATACTTTTCATTGTATCTTTCTTTAAGAAAATGATGAAGAGAGTGAAGGAGAAAATTATGTAATGCAGATAAAATTTAAAATTATATTTTATGCATAAAGTTTACATTCTGAATAGCAGGAAAAAGTGAGTGAATTTTCTTTCAGTCTTCCTAAACCCATCAATTGATGGTCCAAAGAATTTGATTAATGAGAGACTTTTTAAGTGGCTTCTTTGTTTTACTTTTGTCTTAATCATTACCATAAAGAAAACTATCAAACAGCCTACTTGTCAGAAGTCTATTTGCTTCTCTGTGATGGGAGAGGCTACCAAGTTGAAATGGGTAGTGATTGGATTTAATTTGAGACAGTCTTGCTAGCCTTAGAATTATGAAACAATGGATTTTCCAAAAAAGACATTTCAATCTGAAGGTAGAAGTGTACCAACTTTCAATAAAGAACATTGCACACTTTCTTATTTTTAAAATGCAGTGTGTTTATGTGAAAAGCAGTATAGTTAGTTAATACACATTTACACACCTGTATATACCTTTTCTGTCCAGAGACCTACTTTTCAAACATGTATGAGGTCATAACAACGAACCTTAATATTGGGTCTAGTGACTCTTTCTAGATTTCATCTTTCATGTACTGGGAATAAAGCTATTACAAAGTTTAGAATAGAGGAATGGCAGGATCTGACTGAAAACTTAAGAGAATCATTCTTTGGTACGGTAAGGAGAGTAAGTGGTCTGCAAGTAATCAGCAAGGGTTAATTATTCCTGATTTTAAATAGGGACATAAGACTCAAAAAAAAAAACCACGTGTGTTGTACAATGTTTGTGGTAAAACTGTGACCACATGACCAAATTTTGGCTAAGGGAGTACAGGCATATATGAAAGGAGATCTATCCAGGAACATAGGAAGGTAAGTTGAGGAAACTGGGATAGCAGTGCTTAAATGGTTCACCACATGGTGTGTGATCAGTAAACAATCAACATGAACTTGAAACTCATGGACTTGCTCTAAGAATTTATAGATTGGGGCTAATGATTTAGCTCAGCGGCACAGTGCCTTCCAGGTAAGCTCTAGGTCGTGAGTTTGATTCCTGGAACTGGAAGAAAAACAAACACACCAACAAACAAAAAGAATTTGTAGATAGTATAGAGTTTTTTGAATGGGTGAGAATTGTTATGTCATTTTGTATGCAATGGTGCTTCACAATTGGTTAAGAATTAAAATTTCCAATTTGTATAATTGTGGGCAATAAAAGTTTATTAAAAGTCAAAAAAACTGGACAGATAGACAGATATTTAGTGCATCAGGGCCTACAGCAAAATATGTAGAATTCTGTGTCTTGTAATGTACCTTGTCATTCATCACCTGCCTGTAAGTTCAAGCAAAATAGACTTAACATGTATGTTTGTATTTTTGTGCTTGTGTTTGTATGTGGATATATATGCATATACACACACTTGTATACAAATATTGTTTATGTAATATATGTGTGCATGGATGACAGACTTGAAAGTTTCAAAAATATTTATGATTAAAACTATCTTTCTGCCTATATTTAGTTTATGTAATTCTCATTCCACATTCTCCAAGTTGTTGAATATTTTGATTCAAACCCATAAGAAAATAATGTATATGGCTTTATTTATGGTAAAATATAAATCATATTAAAAATTACAAAGTGATTAAAAATTAGCAGAATGCATGATTATTTTTTCCTACAACATAAAAATATTAGAAACAAAATTATCTTGATTTATTGATTAATAAAAAAGGATTTTTGAAGTTAATACGAGATTTTACATGAGATTTATATAGCTTCTCATAATCACTCCCAACATTTTTAAAATGTGGAAAATTTCATGAAAATTTACACCAAAAGCCATTACATTATAGATAAGTTTAAACTAAGAGAAGAACAAAATTAATATTTCTGTAAGAACACAATATTGTTATGAAATGCCCAGCAGTAAAAATTAAAACTCATGTTAGGAGTTTAAAAATTACTATGGCTTTTACATTTTAATATACTTTAAAGTGTATTTTCTGGTTGCCATGACTATTCTGAGTAGGTGGACAGATTTTGACAAGCCATGTAATACCACTATAGTAACAAAGAATAGGTTATGTCAGAGTTATTGAAACCCTCTGCTTTGTGAAACTTCAAATTGGATGAAACCACTTTGAGGGAATATGAGTTCAATATGTCTCTAAAGCACTGAAATTATTTTCATAGAAACACTGAAAAAGTAGAGTGGAGCCTCTGTGAAATATAGCCAGGGTGGAATGTGAGTTCCTATGTAAGCACACACTCACAGGTACATGCGGGATTGAGAAAGAATGCCAATAAAACCCCATATCTCAATTAAGAACACTTAACATACCAAATTGTGTAAATAATGGACGTCTCTAACACCAGAAAAAACTGGATGTAGAAAACATTGAGGATTATACAGTGGGTTAATTTCTTGAGACCTGTGTCATTCCTTTCCTTCTACAGCTAACTTTTTCATGTTAAGGACTGTCCACCCCATTTCTAAGACTTAGGTCTCTTATTCTGGCAGAAATAAGTGTGAAGGGCAAAAGAATAAATAAAAATCATGAATAAAGTTTCCATCTACCCTTGCAATCGTCTCACCAGTGCCTTACCAAACAATGTTTGCTTGTGATTCATTTTTTAGAACTGGGTAATTGAATGTCCCAACTCAAAAGGAAGCACATGTAAACATTTTAAAACATTATAAGAACTCAAGGGAGACTTAAAATGCAGATGATTTTAGATAACTTATTATTGCTTCTACCAGCATAAATTCATAATTCAGAGTCCTCAAAATTCTGTAGGTGTTTCATTATTTATTGCTGAAGGTCAACCACATACACTTTTTTGTATTAGTCTTTTGACAACTATTAAAATTCAGATATTGAATAATAACCTAAAAATAAATAAAAGGAAGATATAAAAGACACCTGTTTTATTTGGATAAACTATCTTATTATTAAGGAAGTTTGTAGTAAATATTTAATACTTATTAAGTGAGGTGATCATAACATACTTCTGTAAAATTTAATAAATAGCATTTATTTTTTCTGTTTCAGAAATTCTGTAGGGTAAGAAAAGATATTTGTGTTGGTTTTAGGTTTATTGCAAAGTGAGCAATAAAATACAGGACACATATTTTATACGATTATTTATAATAGTTATGCAAAGAATCATATACAGGAGAATGCAGAAAATCTGTCTACACACTAGAGACCAAAGAATTCAGGGTAAGAGCCTGGATCCCATGATAATGTCTGGTATGAGTCCAGCTGAAGATCTAGAACTCATAACAACGCCTCCCACAAGGGCAACTGGAGATCTAGAGCCCATAGCAATGTCTCTTGTAGGCCTGTTTCACAGATCTGTGCTGGAAAGGACCAAAGGTCAGTAGTGGAATCTAGTAAATCTGTGCCACCAGGATGAAGGATCTGTGCTAGCAGGCTGAGGGATCTTCACTGGAGCCAGGAATTGACACACAAAGGGAGAACCACAGCTTCCCCCAAAAGGTACCACAGCCATCCTCAGCAACAGTGAGGTCCTGAGGGCCTCGATGATCAGGAAAGCAGAGTTCTCATCAGAAAAGCCAATGCAACAGGCTTCTCCAGGAAACAGAGTTGTGCACCTTCTTCCCCCTCTGGACCAGGGAGCAATGCTCAGAGTGAGGACTGGAGCTCCTCCAAAGTGAACCAAAGCCAACCTCAGAGACAACGAGGTCCCAAGCTCCTTGGGGATGAAAACAGCCAAGTTCATCGGGAAAGCCAGAGTGACAAGCTCCTCCAAGGGAACCAACAGCTCCTTACAGCTTCTACCAGCTCCCAACAGCCTTTTTCCATTCTCAACAGCCTCTTAGCTCTCAACAGCCTTACTTCTCCTTCTCCAGTTCTGCCTCTTATGCTGGTGGCAACAGTCCTTAGGTGGGCCTCCCACACCCAGCACCGCGCTTACACAGTTCAGCTAGGTGTTACAAGTTGACCACCAGTTTTCAATCCACCACAATATTTAACTCCAAAATTGAAAAGGTTCAAAGCATGTCCAAATTCTTTGTTGTGATTGACCTAATTAACTAACAACATAAAAAACATTGAGAGACCTATTTCTCCTCCTATAGTCTACAAATTAAAGTTCCTATATATATATATATATCTACAACTCACCTCAAAACTCTCAAGGGTAAGTGGAATCTTTATACAGTACTCACTCTGAAGACTGTAGCTAGCAAAGGGTTTAACTATCTCTGACGCATCCTTTGCCACAAGTATGAATACTTTGGGTAGCATTTCCTATTTTTAGTATCTTCAGCATGCAAATGGAGAAAATAAGAAATATTTTATGGTTTCTTCATCTTTTCTAATTACAAAATAAATTCACTGAAATGTGATGGCAATATGTTTGTTTGGTATAGCTAATTGTTTTGAATAAAAGCACACTTTGATTACCTCTGGTATACTTGCTTTAAAAGTAGCACTGCTCTGTAGCAGGCCAGAGGTGGGGTGTGTGTTGTCTCTTAGAGAACATGAGTACCCAATACAAAAATAAAAAAATGTAGGAGACATTGGTATCTTAGAGCTCAGGGTAGATGATGAGCTCTTTCAGTTTTAATTCAAACTTTTACGTACTTGCTATTCTTGGAACTCCTGTGGGAACTGACTGATGGAGCTGATTTTCATATGTAATAGTTGTGTGAGAAGAAGATAAAAAATAATAATGTCAGATTGAGCCAGATAGCCGTATGTATAGGGAAGAGTCAGCTCGTGTTTGGATAACATAAATTTGAATAAAATTGACTTCAAAAAAGGAATGTTTTCCTTGAGTAGTAAGTAAATAGTGTGATCTGATCTGAAGTTTAATCGGATTTGAATGGCATTTTTTTCCTTTAACATTTCCTTCATTAAATGAAACATATTAAACATGCTGAACTTGTCCAAGGTCCCTCCCACAGTGGTGGCAGGGGGCGGGGCTGGAAGATTCTTGGCCCCCGGGCAGATACCAGAGGCTTCCTGAGTCCAAGGCCTCTCCCTCGTGGACTGAGCAACTTCGTGGAAGATAACAGCATGTAATGTAGCAACCATTGTTAACTCCTACCATTTTGTTTTGAGGTCATGTATCATTTTTGTTGTTTTTGTGTTGTTTTGATTTTTTTCTTCGTGATTTTGTTAGTTTTTCTAATTTTTAAAATAAAAAAAAGAGTTTGTCTAAATAAATAAATAAACTGAACAGTGGCTACATGCAACTCCAGGCTTCAGTGTCAGATGGCAAAAATGATTAGAATCACTGACAGGAAGTTTCTGTCTGGAGAGTAAGAAATTGATCCTTACAGCTAAATTCAAATGATGGTACTTTCTCATATCATGCTGTAGGCTGAGTAACAGTCCACCTAAAATACTCCTGTCCAAATCCCTGGAGTTGGTGAATACACTAACTTCTGCATTCATCATAAGAATCCTAAAATGGGGGATTATGCTCAATTATCTGAGTCATCCCATTGTAAGTGGCAGAAAGCCCTCATAAGGGGAGGCTAGGGAATCAGAGTCCCATAGAATACATGAAAATAAAAGCAGAAGGCAGAGGTGGGGAGGCTCTGTCTCCCAGCTTGGAAGAAAGAGAAAGAGACCACAAGGTAGGACCAGAGGATATGAAAGTAAAGTCAAGGAAACAGACTTCTTTTTGGAGCCGCTAAAAGGAATACAGTTCCACTAGCACTTTGATTTTCAGACTTTTTGAAGGCTAGGATGCTGAGAGATCATTCTAGAACATTCTAGAATGTTGTTTTCAGCCACTGTGTTAGCAGTAGTTTGTTACAGCCTGAACAGAAAATTAGTATTTGTGATATTTTCAGACTATGTAGAAGAATGAATATAATTACTCTTTGGTGTGCATCTTTGAATTGGCAATGTGTATGTTTACTTTGTAAGTCCCAGTCACCTGAGTAGAACAGCATTTAAATGAAGGAGTTTCCCACTATCTAAACATATCCTCTCAACATGTACTTATAAGCATTTATTTTTCAAGAAAAATGCAAGTGAATTCCAATTCCTGTATGTTGGTGTTACTCATAATCATCAGGTTCTTCACTACTACTGGCACTGAGGAAAAATCTTGAGGAGATATTATTCTTGTTTCATTCCTTTTAATGCTTTTTTTTTTCTTTTACAAGCAAGCCAAATGCAGGTTTATTGTATTCCAAAGGTCAGTCTGCAATTATTGAGGTTACTAATTGACTTTAATTTTTTATGGGATTTTCAAAAACCTGTAGTATATGTTCATTCCACACGTGCTATAAAATGATTTAACAGTTGGCAGTATTTCAAAAGTCTTAATGCAAACACTGCCTGGACCAAAAGCGGTAGTGAACTGTGGGATGTTGCTTGTCAAGGTTGAGCTTTACCAAGAGGTGGCCTTGCATTTCTGTGCTACAGAACAACTCTGTAATGGAATTAAAAAGAAAACAACGGAGTAGTTCGCACTGCTGTTGGCAGGATGTGACAGGGTTGTTTTAGTGACTTGACTTCTGTCATTTGTCTCTTTAAGTAAATTGGAAATGTAGGTGGAGAATGATATCCCTATAATTTTATGGACTACACTGTATGTTTTTTGATAGGACAAAGAAGTAGCAAAATTATATGACTTCAAACATTTCTTCAAATTATTTCAATTTCTACCACCTTGTACCCACAGTTTTATTATTCTGCCCATCAACATGGGTTTATAACTTGCAGACTTCAATTGGAGCAGCAGTCAACCCTTTTTTTCTCTCAAATCAAGAGCTATCTATACTGAGTGGCAATTCAGACAACCCTGAAGACTTCAGAAATTATTTTGTTCTTCTGCTTGACATATGTGTTTCTTTGTGTTAGGGATTGTAAAGAGTCAAATTTAAAAGAGATTACTAGATTTTCACATTTAGGTGAAAACTGTATACATATTGCTTAGTTGTTTTATTTTTTTTTAAATTTTCTCTGCGTCAATTAATATTACTTTTTGCCCTAGGATTAGGTTTGCCATTTAACATCATCTGCTATTTTATTAAGGAGGTGAAATTTAATTTCATTTGGAAAAAAATTATTATAATGGCAAAGTATTTGATCAACAAATTGTGCTTCAACACAGTGTATTATATATTGATTTAGTTATACATATACATTATGTGTTTGTATAGATAGATGTATATGTACACATAGATGTCTCTGCATATATATATATACACACACAAGTATATACACACATATATATATACATATATATGTGTGTGTAAATATGAGTGTGTGCTCTCAGCATCTTGTGATCCAAAATTTTAAAGACCATACAGTTATCTGGACAAACTCAAAAATTTCAAACATATTGTTTTTGTTAATGATGAGCAAATGAATTAAGCAGTTATTAGAGTCACTTCTTAAAATAATTCTTAATGATTTTGATTATAGAAATTAAGTTATATAATAAATGCCAATGGTACTTCTTTCAGCTACTCTTTCAATCATTTATAGATTATAGAATCAAAAGATTCTGTAGAATAACTTCACTAACCAACTCCAAGCCTAGTAAATTCTCAGTGCCAAGAACAAACTTCACTTTAAAAAG
>NW_004955418.1:25932006-25934103 GCF_000276665.1 Chinchilla lanigera | reverse complement strand
CTTTTGCCGCTGAGCTAAATCCCCAGCCCCTCTGCATGCTTTAGAATGAGGTCAACTAAGGCACATGTCTTATTAGGGGTGAAGTATCACGTTCTAAACCAAAGCAGTAGTCATGAGGTTTACAGTAGCTACTCTACATGTACATATTTCACCGTAAGAAAAGTGGCTAATGAAAACATACAAAATTACAAGCAATGATACTTTCTTGCATGCATTCTTTTTCAACTTTAAACGCATTGTATTTGCATTCCTGCATCTAATACTCAACACCAATCCTATGAAGCTGATGTCACTATTTGATTTCATGAAAAGGCTAAGCACATTTCCCAGTTCACTGTACCCATAATTGTAGAAAACTACAGACTCCACTATGTGGGGCCAAGTTCAGGTTCCTTTTTGCTGTGTTATATTTTGTGGGAAAGTGGATTTTTTTTTTTTTTAACTTAGGTTTCCTCCATACCATACACACCCAGGCCAAAGAAAAGTCATAAACTTTCCTTCAGCCTTGGTCTGAAATTAATTCAAACGGACTTATTGAAAGTCAGGAGTCTAATTTTGAGACTACTATTCCATTTCTTAAAATTTTTGTTATCTCTGTGAAATAATTTCCTCTCATGAATCCGGCCCTCTGTGTATGTAAGAAAATCATACCATCACACAGCACTACTTAGTACAGTGGTTCGCTGTAGCACTTTGAGAGGTTGTGTTCTAATTTAACTTTCCTATACCTCTTGGATCATTTCCATTTTCTCATAATCATTTTTTTCTCATAGGACACTATAGCTCTCTTCCACTTCTCTTAGTTATTGTCCAAACCTTGGTGGTGCAAACTCTTGGAAATTTACATGATGAACAATAATCTCCCCCTTACCTTCAAATACACTTCTGAATATTTCTTGCTTTAAATGAAACCTGGAAACTCAAGTTCCAGATCTCACAGCCCCATTATTCATGTGATTTGCTCTGAGGTATAACCTTGATGAGGACAGAGCTATGCAGAACACTGCCCAGGATAAGGCTTTCTTCTTGTCTAGGATGGTAGGAAAGCTGGAGGCAGAGGAGGGTTCCTGTATACAGAGCAGATGTCAAAACAGTGACCTAAGTGCCCTAGAAGTGAATGTCTTCTACTCACTTCAATCTAAGCAAAATAATTCCTTTATATATCCATTTTCTTTACTAGTTCATGCAGCGACATTTCTGCCACCATTCCTTGGTGATTGATTTCAGTGCCTCAAAATAAATAATGCTGTCATTCCTTGGTTCATCTGATAGTTATGCAAGGACATGTCTTGCAATATAAAGAAATGGGGATGTGTGAAAACTTTACGTGAAATACAAATGCGTTCAGAATAAAAGCAGAAATAATAAACAGCAACCAAGTGGTGCTATTATAGGATGATGGAACAATATGTCAAGTTTTATTATTTCTTTTTTTAGTGTTATAATATCTTCATAGCAAGAGAAGAGTAAATAAACCAAAAGAGGGGGAAGGGCTGGTAAGGTACTCACAATAAATCATGCCTTCCAACTGCCCGTGTAGTATGTTGTAATATGAAATACTTTGGGCATAATGAAAATCATAGGGTTTGATACGCAATTTATATTAATCTTCTCCTGAAGTGTTTCATGTTCACTTTACACTTTTATGCATCGTTATTGAATTCATGTTGCTGAATAAAATAAAATTCACAAGTAACATCTAGAAACAAACATGCAAACAAAAAGGATGGCATGAGAGGGGAATGAGGATTGTCAGAGGAGAAGGGGATTGGAAGGAGAGAAAAAAGGCAAGAGGTGGGGAGGGCAAAAGGGGGTGGAGATGAACAAAAGATGTTATATAAATGCATGAATATGCCAAAATACAGTGGCACAAGCGCCTGCCTGGCAAGCACAAGGTCCTGAGTTCGATTCCCAGTACCAAACAAAACAAAACAAAACAACAAAAAAACAAAACCACAAAAGAAAATCCATGCACTCATAAAAAGGAGTTTGAATATTAGCTGCTTACAAGTCTTTCACTAAAATGAAAATTATTCTTTTTAAATTTATTTTTATTAGCACATCTTCACAGCACATAATGCTTGCATTCATTGTGTG
>NW_004955418.1:25893149-25931906 GCF_000276665.1 Chinchilla lanigera | reverse complement strand
GTGCCCTTCCCAATGGGGGAAGGTCTACCTAACTACTTGCTATCATCTATCTTTTGCTTTGCTCTTTATTTATAAAGTTTCTCATATAAGAGTAATCACAAAATATTGAAGCTTGTGTGTCTGACTTAGTGAAAATTATTCCTTCATATTTATGACTTACTCATTACTCCTCATAGACTTATTCATGTATTGCTATTTTATAAGGATGGAATTCTTGATCTATTTTATCCTATGTATAAGTCTTGTACATGTTATAATATATACATAGATATGCATACTTGTATACTTTTTCATACTCCACTACCCTACTTTGAACCATGTAAACTCCCTCTGCTCACATAGGGGCATTTGGTGCACTTTACTGTTTTGTGGTATTTGTTCATGCTCAGTCTTTCTTTGGCACTGTTTAATTATACTTGCTTCAAACTGTAACATTTGGTTTGGCTGCAGCATCCTTTTCCTACCTTATTTATAGTGGTCCTGTTTCACACAAATGCAAATCATTTAGGACCTGATCACCTCTGCAAAATGCCTACAGGAATGGAACAGGAGTGGCTGTTCCATTGTGGCTCCTCTTCCCATAATGTCTTCCTGGAAGAGCATGAATTCATGAGTTGTCTGAGTGGTGGCTATGCACAGAGATCTGTGCTTTTGTGGATAAGTGACATAAAAGTACTGCCAGTGAGTTGGAGGGTAACAGAGAAAGGGAGAGTCTTTTTCTTGGAATCCTTGAAACTCGTATTTGAATGAGAAGTCAGAATACCTACATACTGGTCTAGAGAGCTTTGAGGAAAATGGTGTTTAAAGTAACATAGGGATTAAGAAATTGGACTTCATTCCAGTTAAGACAATCTAGTGTTCTGGTGACTGTTGAGGAATGAATAGACAAGCTACAAAACAGAATAAAATATTTAGAATAATAATTTTGATAAGTCAGGCATGGTGGTGCATGCCTGTAATCCCAGCACATGTGAAGCTGAAGCATGAGCATCCCCATGAGTTTGAGGTGAGCTTGGATTACACAGTGAGTTTAAGGCCAGCTTGAGCTACATAGCAAGACACTGTCTCAAAACAACAAAACAAAAACAAAAATCTGATAAAAATCTTGCATGTAGAGCACATGAGGGGTGATTGAAAGGTACTATGAATGTTTAAATGTAAAAAAAGACACACAGTACAAGACACAATGCCACTAACACTAACTCAAAATACTCCTGGTACCAAAAATATCCCATCATTCTTGCCACTTTCTGCAGCAGTTCAGGACGTTCTCTCCCATGAATATCTTCAGTTGTGTTGTTGTGGTTCCTTCCATTGCCTGTGCCAATTCCAAAGGTTCACCTCTGATGGTCAGAGGTGAACTTGGAGAAGGAGCCAGAAGTCACATGGTGTCATATCTGGTGTGTAATGTGGGTGAGGGTACATCATCATGATTCATGAGCCTGCCTTTTCTCTGGATAGCAATTGGCATTGCCATTCTCTGTACTTGTGCTCACGACTTGTGAAGACACTCACAAAAGGGCACTTCCAGAATTGCTTCAGAAAGTGGTAAAAACAATGGGTTAAATGTTTTCAAAGTAAGTGGGAGTATTTTGAAAGAGATTAACAGAATACATATTTTATTATAGTAAACCTTTTAAATTTAAACATTTGCTATGTATTTTGACCCCCCTTGTATAAAAGCTTTTTACAATTTAATAGGAAGAAGAGCAACCAAATTAGAAAGTAGGAATGTGCTTAACAGATAATTTTCAAGAGAACATATATAGATAGATAGATATAGATATAGATGATATAGATATATTAAAAAATGCTCAACCTCATTAGTCAACAAAGAAATACACATTAAAAGCATGGGGAAACATCACTACATACTCATGAAAATGGAGGAAAGTCAAGTTTGACAACACAAAGTATTGCTGAAGGTCTGGAACAACTGGAAATTTTATACCTGATGGTGAAAAATGGAATGGCATAATAATTTTGTCAAACTCCTGAACAATGCCTTAAAATGTTGAACATGTACTACCTCATCACCCTGTCATTTGACTCTTGGTATTTGTCAAAGATAAGAAAAAATGTCAGCACGTACATGAACATACACTGCTATTGCAATCCACAAAACTCATTAGTGTACTGGACATAAACCAAAAGTACACTACTGGATAACTCAGCTAAAATGTATTGTATTTGAATAAAATGTTTTAGAAGAACTGTATTCTTGCTTGATTTGTATTAAATGAAAGTGAAAACCAAGTCCAACACGCATTATCTCAAAGTGAGAAAGGTGAATATTATTTTCCCCAAATCTTTCTTTTAATATATTTCATGTTACAATACCAAGAGGATATATCTATAAATTTCTTCCATGTATGTGGTACACATTTATGCTAACGTAGGTGAAAGGTTTCTGAATACATTAGGCTCACTCTTTAGTTCCATAGCTTCATTTCAATAATATAGACCAGCATTTGATTGCGGAAGAAGCTATCAGAACTCAATTTACAAGTGAGATTATATTCATGTCTAAACTACAAATAGAAAAAATGACTGAACTGTCAATTTACCTCTGCCTAAACAACTTGTTTTTATGCACAGTAAGATACCTATTAAGTGTTTTTCCTAAAATAAGTTGTATTTCAGCACAACAATTTCCTGCGGCTTTTTCCTATGCTCACTTCCCTGTACTGTTTTCTGGGAAAGTGCATCATTACTGTTGCAGAACACGACCGTGTGATATGTGGCAATGTTCTGAGCTAGCAGCACGGCAAATGAGAGCGGAAAGTCATTACAGTTCCGTGTCTTTGTCTTCAGTTTCGGGGATGAGCATATTCTTTCTCTTTTCCTATGGATTTGTCTGTGGCTGTAAAAGACCTCTGTGTTTTGGGTTTGTCTCTTTATTTTTGTCCAAGAATTGGTAATTTTAAATATGGTATTTTTCACTTTTATTTCATTGCCAAAGATTCTCCTTGCTGCAAACATTCAGTTAAATTTAATTTGGTTAGAGATTTTTTTTTTCCCTATGCAATAGAAAAGTAAGGTAAGCATTGTATATGACAAACAGTCAGCAATTTCTTCATAGCTTTCCTGAGGAGAAGGAGACTTTTGTTATAAAGAGAGGATTACTAGGGTAAATTTCAATGAAGTCCATATGAGAAAATAAAATTGATATCTATAATAAATCACCTTCAGTACTCCACTACCAAACAATGTCTTGAATAAAACTGAAAGGGATATTACCAGAGTGCTCCAGTTACAATAATTTAGGTATTTTTCTCCATATATCAACTAAAATTTTACTAGTGTTTGAAGTTGTGCTCTATATGTTTTCATTTCTATAAGATAATGTAGACTGAGCATTTTTTAAAAAAATCAATATTTTATCTTTTTATTTACTAAAATAGAACAGATTGAATAATAAAACTATTAGCTTTGATTGGTATCAAAACACTTGCACAGCAAAATTATTTTCTTTTAAGCTTCTCCCTATTGGATTAGCAGAAGTGCAGCAGTCTCCATTTAAATAGCTGGTGGGTATCGAGTGCTTACTGTAGCCCAAACATAAATCTCATCATGAGAATATTACCTTGAGTTTCTGTAGTTAATAAAAATGGAATCACTTTTTTTATAATTTAAAGAGAAAAGAAACCAAAATAATAACAACCAAGAGAAAAACAAAAAAGAACTAAATTTAGACTGCTTTGCAATTAATTATTATCCTATGGATTAATTATGAGTTGGATGTTTCTGCATTGTTCAGACTGGCATTCTTAATAGATAAAGGAATTGAAGCTTAAAGAGACTAAGTAGCTCTGGGTCAGAACGTAGAGTGCATCTGTTGTGGCCACAACTCAAATTTGGATCTACGTGATTCTGAGACTTAAGGACTTTGGTTGCTAATTGTACAGCTACGCCTTCCTTTGTCCTCCATAGCCAGGAGCTTTCTGCATGGCTTTCTGTGTGGCCTCCCACGAGGTCTACTCCCACCTCGCTCACTGGAGGAAGCACTTCAAGGACCTCTGTTCAGGAGCAGGGCAGACCAATGACCTGAGCTCGGCTGTAAAGAAATGAGACCTTCCGGGAGTGTCAAGAGCAGAGGAACAGAACCTGCAGCGTCTCGGGTTCGCTCACTCCTGCATTTGTCTCCAGACTCTTCCCACTGGCACAGTCATCACTAAGCAGTGAGGACCTCATGTTGCTTATATTCTCTTCACTTTTCTCTGATTGTCATAGGCAACTAAAGAAAACTCACATTTTTAGGAGAGAATTACTACATCTGAAGCACCAATGAGTTCTACAAAAAAGCTCTGCAGATGCTAGAACAAATATTCCAAGATGAGCAACTCATCACTGTGCGAAGATCAGGATGTGAAGAATAAGTTTAAAATACTGACGTTTTTTGACTTTCACAAAAGACAGTAACATTACTTAAGCCACAGGTCCAATTCCTACAAATTTATCAGTGTAGTCAGAATTTGCTTAGGTATTTTTCTTACATATTCTGTAAGTGATTTGTAAAACCATAAAAATTGTACATATGGCATACCATAGCATGTTTCACCGTATATATTTTTAAATAAAGTTATGCGTTGTTGTCTCCTCAGATGTATATTATTTTATATATGGCGATGACTTTCAAATGCTTTCTCTAACGTGCAGTGCATCATTGCTGTCTGTATTTACCTTACTGTTCAATAGCACACCACAACCTCTCATTTCTACCTACTTACATCCCTGTACCCGGTCACTGATGTATTTCTGTCCCTCTCACCACTTTCTTCAGGCTGCGTTTTGGAAACTACCATTCCACTCTCCTTTTTTATCAAACCAGCATTTGCAGACGTCATAAAGGAGTGCGATCACGTGACACTTTTTCTCCTGTGCCTGGCTTACTTAACATAACGATCACCAGTTCTACGCAGGATGATTTCAGGATCACGCTTTCCTCTTTGCAGGACTGCGCAATACTCCACGATGTCCCTGTACCACATTTTCTTCATCCCGTATCAGCTGATAGCCACATACTTTGTTTTCACTTCCTGGCTGTTGTAAATAGCGCTGCAATAAACACGGAACCGTAGATGTCTCTGACATAGTGATTTCATTTCCTATCCAGTGTTTGAATTACCAGATCATATGATATAATTTTTAATTTTTTTGAGGAACTTCGTACTATTTTCTGTAATGGCTGTACTAATTTACATTCCCACCGACAGGGTGCAAGTTTTCTACCTCCCTTGTTATCCTTATGATTTTGGGCAGTAACTGTTCTTAGTAGGGTGATGTGAGTTTTTGTGGTTTTGATTTTCATTTCTCTGGTAATTGGTGATGTTGAACATTTTTCCATGTATCTGTTGTCCCTTAATTTTTAATAATTTCTTACATCCAATATGTGTCTGTGTGGAGTAATTTCACTACCTTTATGATATCTGTTATCACAGTATAAAATACACCTAATCTTGTCTACAGTTTATGCTCATTTTTATAAACAACCATTCACATTCAGGGATTGGTTTTGTTTTTCATCTTACCAATGTGTGCTTCATCTTTCATATTATGGATTGCCCTTATTACACGAAAGTGTAACCACACATCCACAGCAAAATAACGATGCAGCATTTCTTGGAACCTGTACTGAAATCTGTAGATTTATTATTTTATTTGATTTTCAAAGATGGGTTACTGCTTTTATTTTCATGCGAAATGAATCAAAGCATTCAAACTGAAAGTTCTGGACCAATTTTATAAGAAGAAGACCTGTTAGAGCTGGAAATGCAAATTAAACTCACGTTACACAGAGGATACACCAGCATTCAGATCCAACAATCTATTAAAGCTGTTTGCTCTACTTCCACCCCTTCAATTACTTAGGTGGGCCTTTGTTGTGTTCTTAGTCTAATGATAGTTACTCTTATGTCTTCAATCACAGCCTGTCCAAACATATTTCTGGATTCTGTTCAACACACACCAAAACTAGAAGTGCAAATAATAAGGATCAGGTGAGAGCACTTGAACCTGAGGAGTAAGCCCCATCACCCCACTAAACGGTCAATCAGAAGTAATATAATTTGCTCTTAATCATTCATTCTAACTCTGATTGTGAATATCAGGAAAATGCATACAAAATTTGAGGATACCACACTCAGCCTCATAAGATATTGATATTGTTCTGTATTTTCTTTCACTTCACATTTACTTGAACAAATGTGTCTCTTGCTATCTTCTAGAGCAGTGTCTTTGAGTTCTTTCCTTGGGTCTTGGAATTACTGGATTCATAAGGCGGACCATGTGGTTTAGATGATCCTTGTACATAGTGGACATGTATATGCCAGGCTCTCGTGTGAGAGCTTTTCATCATTTGCCCTTATTATATCAAAACTACTACAGGAACAACTGCCATTTCAACTATTGAAGGGAGGAAATTGAAGCTTAGAAGTTGGAAGCAATTGTTTCAAGATTTTATAGATCTTATGTGGTGGTGCCTAGACTCAGATTTTAGCTATTATGAATACTTATTACATATTTGTAATTTTCTTTGGCATATCTTTTTCTATAAAAATTTGGATTTACATTCTAGAGGTGGTCCTATTTATTTTTAAATCATGTATTTGATTTTTAGGGTTCAATGTTTTGAGCTTGTATCTAGTGAAAGAATTCCTCTCTGGTTGAACACTTGGTATAATATAGAGGTGTTCTACTTTCAGAAAGGTAGCAAGGCCAGAGATGACAGATAACCTTCACCTATCTCCCACTTATAAATGAAGAATGACCAATTAAATCAACTACACTGTAAACTCTACCCAATTAGCTCAGTACAATTTATAATTAATATATGTTGATTGCAAGGCTAACCATAGGTAAATCAATTTCCAAATCATATTCACCTATATGCTTAATTGTAAATGTCTATTTAAATTTTTAAAAGCCTAGTGCATAATGTTTATTTCTGGGAGTTTGAAAATATGATAAGTATAGAAAAGGCTAAATAAAATTATTAAAGAAGCTTTGCCTTATTTTATTCATCTGTCACTTAACATTTACATGATAAGTGTGCTGATGTTGTCATTTCAATTTTCCTCCACATGAACATAGATTCCAGAAATGGAATTTATAATATTTATAAAGTAATCTTAACAAAAATTATAAAAGAAACTCTTCCAAATGTCCTCTTCTCATCAGGGGACTTGGTAATTACTTTATCTTATTAAAATTAAATGTCTGAGAGCATCATCAATGTGGAACAAAGTTAACTCCACTGATATTATAGGTCGCCTATGAACATTCAGTTTTGTGTGTGAAAGCTAAAGATGAGATAATTCATTCAAAGTTCTGTACTTGGTAAAGTGCCCATGTGAGATGCCTACAAATTAAACATTTGGCAAAATTCCTCATATCAGTGGAAAAGGTCATTTTGAAAATTTGTCTTGGTGGATTTTAACAGCTGCACTATAAACTGTAATTGCAATTTAAACAACCACCACTGCCTTTCTGGAAAGATCTCAACCTGCTTAACCTGCCACCCCTCCCTGCATCCAAGGAGACACATATAATTTTATGAGCTACTGGAGAAATTTCTCCAAGTATAACGACTCTGTGGTCATTGTTACATGTAACTGACTTAGAAGCTAAATATAATGTGTTGATTCTGGAGAAAAAAATCTCGACACCTTTTAAATTGAACACTAAAAAACTAATCTTTGAAAAATCTGATATCTCATTGTGTTTTCTAAAAAGCAACTTGGAAAGGAACATAGACTTCCAGATCACTTTGTCTACATTCAAATAGCATGTTTAATTAGTTACAGATAAGAAGTATAGTGTTTGAAAAAATTAAGATTACAATATTGTATTTCAGAAATTTTAGAATAGCAATTGGTTTTTTTTTTGTTGTTGTTGTTTTTGGTTTTTCTCTGGTACCGGGAACCGAACTCATGACCTTGCACTTGCCAGGCAGGCGCTTTGCCGTTGAGGTAAATCCCCAGCCCGAGAATAGCAATTGGATGTTTTAGTAGGATAAGAAAATATGGAAGCAGTTGCCCTTATATGAATATTTCACATTTTAGCTGATTTCAAGATATTAAATTCTTTAAGTTATACTAATTTGAGATCATCTTTTCTCACACACACACAGACATACATATACATATATACATATGTATAGATTTATGAAAATTCTTTTTGTCTTTCTATTCCTAATAGTCAATAGCACATCATCTGGGTAAGTTATAAGTAACTGAAGTTTTTTTGGGTTCACAGATCTCATTGAAGATTTAGCGGTTACCTCTGCTGGTGGTCACCTTGCTAGTAGAGTCCAGAGGCTGTCACTTACTGAGAGGCCACTGGATCTTTCATCCGTTACTGCTAAATCCATTAATCCATTCATCTGCTAAGCACATAGGTAGATTGACCCAGTCACAGGGCCAGAGCTCTAGTCACCCCTCAGAAGCTGCATCTGGCCCCACCATAATATCTCTTAATGGTAGTTAAATTTCAGGAGAACTTTTGGCAAATACAAACTGTACTTAAAACATAATGGTGTAACTGTTCAAAAAGACTTTATTTTCCAAAATAAAGACAACATGCCAATGTACTTTTTTGAGTTTTCCTACAGTTTAAGGTACATTTTAGCTACATTATAGTAGATACGTAGTGTGGACTCTTCTTTTAAAACAGAAAAGAAGTAAAAATTAATACCCAATAAATTCAGTGAAATTTCTTTCATAAAAACATAACATAAAATATCTGTTTATTATAAAATAGATATTTTTAAGCCAGATATAAAGTTTTCTTGGTCAGTGGCAAAAATCGCATTTTAAGTGAATATTACATATCACAAATCCAATATCAAAGGAAATAGCTATTTCTTCAAATCTGAAATTACTAATATTTATGATAAATTAATGTGTGCATATTTCCTTAGATCTTCATTTATCCTTCAATGTTTTTCCTTTTTTCATGTAGACAAATAAATGAGACTCTTGAAAAGACCCTGAAAATTTCTATCTCATTATTATGTGAATTCAAGAGTTATTTCCTGAAAACATTATAAACATTAATTTCTCTGTTATTATAAACACAGACCAGTGTATATTTCATGGTAATAATGATGAATTTCAACTTACCAAGACAATCTCTGTGTGCCTTTTATAGTCTTTCTTCTACATTCTTTTTGAAATTTTTTCCACTTTTTAAAAAACTTAAGTGATGTGAAATCTAGCCCTTTGTGCTGGGCTTTATGGTGCTGAGATTCTTGTACAGTGTGGTCACGTCCTCTGCCTGTTAATATCTTCTCTGCCATAAGAATTCTTGTCTTGGCTTAAAATACACGGCAAGGGAGGCTTCAAAAATTTTAGGAATGAGGGGCTGGGGATTTAGCTCAGCGGCAAAAGCGCCTGCCTGGCAAGCGCAAGGTCGTGAGTTCGGTTCCCGGTACTGGAGAAAAACCAAAAACAAAAAAAAAAAAAAAAAAAAAAATTTTAGGAATGAGGTCAATTTCATTAAAATATTGGAGAAAGAACGATTCCATAGTGTAGCGGTTATCACATCTGCTTTACACGCAGAAGGTCCTGGGTTTGAGCCCCAGTGGAACCACCATGTGAAAATATTGGAGAAATATTGCAGACTGGCAATTCTTTGCCATTTCTTGGTTTCTTTTATTACATAATCTAAGAGATGTTTTTAAGAGATGCTTGTTTAACTGCTTGTCCTCCATGATTAGATCTGTTTAGGTGACCAATAAAACAATAGATGGAGTTTAAGTGGAATTATAGGAAACTCTATATGTGGAAGAAAGACTTGGGAAATTAGAGATAATAATTATGACAAGCAAAATAAACACAAGTCCATATAACATCACTAATGCTATTCTGGACCATGACAGCAATCTGACAAGTTACACACGCACTGCCATTATGTAGATCAATAAATGGTAGCATGCCAGGTAATTATTCAAAGTAATCCCACGTTCCATGGGTGCAACTGTTACTTAAAATTGAAATAGTTTTAGATTTTAGTTTAAGAAAGCAGGAAAAAGAAAATGGCATACTGAACTATAAAGAAAAATTCCAAAGCTTTCAGCTTGCTCTTGGATTTAAACAGAAGCTTGGAGCAGACTCTTTTTCACAAGCTGAAGAGATGAGCGAAACCCTAGGAGATGCTGCATTTTTGATGTTTTATTTGCTGTAGATCTTTCCTTTTTTTGTCAGTAAACTCTGCAAAAGTATAGATCTGTTGGTTGTCTTTAAAATAAGTTAGAGGTAACCAAAGCACTTTAGCCAGCATCTCTTGTTAATAACACAGCTTCTAAATAGACCCACTTTCATGATTTCTTATGAGAAACACAAGAGGATGACCCATGTGATATCATGTTTTCCCAGAGCTGGATAAACATACACAGTTCTTTCTCTCTACCCATCATCCATCCATCCATCCATCCATCCATCCATCCATCCATCCATCTATCCATCATATAGTTATCTATCTATCCATCTATTTATCTATTTTTCTATCATCTATCTATCATTTTTGTGTTGCTGAACTTCTAACCCAGAGACTCAGTTATGCTAAGCAAGTCCCCCACTACTGAACCACCAAGATATATCTGCAGCCCCAATGGTTGTGACTTTCACTTCAAGAAAGATAAATGAGCTTATTCAGTCTCTTTGGTCACTTTTCTCTGCCTACTGTAGCTTCATCACAGGCTTTCCTCGTAGTACCTTGGAATATTCCTTAAGGTTGTAGAAAGTTTTCCACACTAAGTGAGATGCGCTATTGAAATCATTTGAAACTTCACAGAATGCACAACTATTCTTAAAACCTCAACAGTGAGTGTGCAAAGCAGAAGCACCTGCAGACTAAGACCTTTTAGTGCTACTTAAAATTACCAATGCCTCTAGTAATGTAAAACATTAAAAAGTGTAAAAGTAAAGTTCAAAATCACATTTTAATATTTTATATTCTCTAATTTAATCTCAAAAACATAGGACATAACAATGTCAAAAGTAACCCCATCACGTTTTGTAAGACCTTAAATATTGGACAGGTTAAGTGGTCCTTCCAGTCTTTACATACTTAGATTTGATGAATGCTAAACTATTCAGTGATATGAAAAGACACAATCTGTAGTTCCTATAAATAAATAATATTTAAAATGATACTTGGGCTGATGATATAGTTCAGTGGCACAGTGATTTCATGTCATATGTACAGTCCCGGGTTCAATCCCTAGCTCACAAAAAAGCAAATACACCAAATTAAAGTAAAAATTATTTGTGTTCAGATCATTAAGCCACACTCTAAGAGCAGAAATTTTGCAGCCAGAGTGGCTGGGGTGATCCTTGGCTACTCTTTCACTGAGCAAACTAATGTTTATTTCCTCTTTCTTTTTGCAGCAAAGATTAAATGATTTAATATTCTTAAAATAATTAAGAGAATCCATTGGAACATATCTGTTAGATAGGTAAATATTGTTATTAAGTGAATAACTAAAACAAAAGGCAGCAAAGTATACTGCATTAAACAGCTTCTATAATGAACAGCCATTAATACTCAGTAACTCAAATGAATGAAACTTTTTTTATCACAGCCCCATTTGGGTTTGGAGGTCCTACACAAATCTTATTCACAAGAATCTAATGGAAGGTTCTTCAGCCCTGAATCTCTGACATGAATGAAGAAAGTGTGTTCCACCTCCTTTCTGCACGCCAGCAAAGATATAGAAACCAGTCATATAAAGGCAAGTAAGGGTCATGGTCCCTTAGTTTGCTACACCAAATTGAGTGGAAATAATCATTAAACCTGGCTATAAAAATGCAACAGTGGAAAATACAGAGGTCTATGGAAATATAGTTCCTTTAGCAAGTAAATAATATTCTCAGACTGCTACTGTTTGAAGTCTGCAACTTGTTTATCATAACTTGTTTATCCTAACTTGTTTATCATAACATCATAACTCTGGCAATGGGAAAATGTTTATTTTCACTACGATCTTTCTTTATGATGAGCAGATTAATAAAAACATATTATTTGTTGCTTCTATAGGAAATTGAACATTTTTTAAAAATGGAAGCTTCTAAATATTGTGTGTGGCATCAGACAAGAAACTTGACTGGACTTTGTTTTCTGCCATAAATAGTCTATAAGATAAGCTATCAAGAAAGAGGAGCATACATTTCACTTTTAATGTGAAATGATTCCTCAAAGAAGGGTCCTCATGACCGAATAAAGTTGAAATCAAAGGCTACATGAAAGAAAAGTCATCATTTGTGGCATCACTTTGTCACTTACCACTTCCCAGTCTTATCTTCCATTACATGGACGAGCGATTTCCAGAAATTGGTAGCCCTAATTTTTATTTTCTACTTTGAAGCTCTTTGGGCCATAGATCTTCCTATAATCTTCATCATCCACACTTTTGAAGTCTTAACACGTTTTAAGTTTTTGATTTTTGTTTGTAAGTAAGCCTTTTCCTCCCCTTCTTTTTTCCTTCTCCTCTGTGTTTTCTCTGTCTCTCAACAACCTTGCGTTCTTCATTTTGTACTTTAAACAACATGCACTGTATTTTGCTTTTGCATGAGAGTAATTGTTGTTCATCCTAGCATGGGTACTCGTTTTATTTGTTCACTTGTTTCTGCATGTATTTCTTCTTTTCACAGCGGTTGTGACAGACCAGGCATTGCCTCTGTACCAGAGACATCAGGAGACAAAATACTGTTTAATGCCCATTCCCCACGTAAGTCTCTAGTTACCAAAGCTTAACCCCTTGAGAATATGAACTGAAAACTCAGAATCATCTAACACTTAAAGGGAACAGAGAAAGATCAGGCAACATGGGAACCAAACATTTGAAACAGAACTGACTCACACATAGAAATGCAGGCAATGGGGATGTTATGGTTTGTGTCTGGATGTCTCCTCAAAGCCTCATGTAGTCAAGGGGCAGGCTTCCAGAGTTTATGATTCATCCATTATCCAATGCTGGGCTTATGGGTGTGAGTGCTACACCCACCCTGGGGTGGGTAGCTTGCATATGTGAGGAGAGAAAGAGGCTGCTTGCTACCACTCCTCCCTTTTGCTCTGGTTGCTTTGCTATTTACCACCACCATGAACTGTTGCCCTCTGCCATGTGCCACTCTGCCTTGGAGCCAGCTGAGTATGGACTGAAACCTCCATGAACTATGAGCTAAATAAACCTTTCCTTCCTTAATTTTGGGTGTCATGTAGTATGTCTCAGCAATGAGAGAAAAGTAACCAAGATAGAAGGAAAGAGAGAAAATCATGGAAGTCGGTAAAAATAAATGAAAATGTCTTTGAAGTTACTTTGAGTGGGCAATACGGCTATTTAAAACATAAAACAGCTTTGATCTGGACACAATAAGAAATCAGATAACTTCAAACCACAACCACTGCAGAACTTTAAAGGTCATGTCTAAAATATTTAAAAACTTGCCGGTAAAATATAGCTGAGCTGGCAGGAGAGTTAGGCAAATCTGTAGATGGAGTCTAAAAAGCCAGAGTGACTAAGCCGGTGCTAGCACTCTGAAGGTGGTGGTTGTGTGAGGAGCCGTGTGACTGAGGGTTGGCTGGCATGTGGGAGTTTTCTGATCTTTTTAAACAAAGAGATCTTGTATGTTTCTTTTCATCACGTAACTTCAGAAATGTGGAAAAGTCCCTGGAAGAGTACATGGCAGTCCTATGCTTGCCCAGATTCCTATAATGTTGACACTCACTACGTGTTTTTTACTTTCACAACTAATTCTTTTCTTCTCTGAGCCTACTTTATGGGTATTGTTTCAGAATTAACCCACCAGAAGAAAAATAGCTACCAGTTATTAAAATAAGAAAAAAGCTAGTGGAATGCAATTTAGAAAGATGGAAAAGGAAACAAGATTGTCTAAACTTCAATATCAACATCATGTATATGTTAGCCTCAGTCAGTGTCAAAGTGCTTCCTGAAGATATACAAGTATATCTGATATGATTAAATGGTAATGCCCTCTCACTTTGACACTGAGATACTGAGTAGTGAAAACTTTCAGCACCTGAATATGTGGTAGATCAGCACTACATTTCAGAATTGTAAAAAGCAATTTTATATATATACATACATATATATATAACTTCACATATTATATATGTCATTGTTTGCTAGTATTATTAGTTTTAGTTTTTGCATACACAAAGGACTATTTCTAAAATCTTCAAGGTACAATATGAGTGAAATGCAATCACTACTATGATATTCAGAAAGAAATATATTCTCCATTTAATTATAACTTAGAAAGGAAATGATTGAACACACAAGGTAAGAAATCCCTGTGCAGATTTTATACTTCATTTCATTATCATTAATGCTTCCACAAGCTTAAGGTCATTTATCAGTTTATAAGCCTCACTTGGGAGATATTCTGTGAAACAATATGTTTTCTGCAATTGTTCTCTAAGATTAGTTGTTTCCTACACAGAATTCATGCTGAGAAAAATTCTTTTAAATAAGTATTCCTTGCATACAAAACTAGCAAGAATAGATATTTCCCCATCTTAACCCATCTGCACATAATGTATTTACCCATTCAATTTTATTGTTTATGTACTAATCTAAAATTTATTATTTTAAAGTCTTAATAATTCATTGCTGGATCCACAGTCTAAGTTATGTAGAGTATTCTAGGTATCATTTTGTGCTATCTTATATATAAATCATATACTACTCCTTCTAGATAGTCATATATATTGTCCAAAACCAATTGGAAATGTGTTTTCAAAACTGTTATTGTCTTCAAAATCATTTCAAAACAAGCAAAAAAGAAAGCTAAATTTATTTTTGTGCATATAATGCTTCAGAATTTAGTGCATTAGAGATCACCAAAACTGAGTTTAGGTTAAATTGCATGAATAATTTCAATAAAACTTAAATAATGTGAATGAACACCTCTATTTTCTAATGAATATGTTTTATTGAAATTATTAAGTAGAAATATACTATCTAAATTTCAACCTGATGTTAATAGTGCAGGGAAGCCTTTACATTCTGTAAAATATATCTTCACTTCTGTTTCAGGAGTTCCTCCACCAACTAGTGTTTGACTGTGTAGGGTCTGAGAGGACAGATATTTCCCCCATAAACAGAAGATTCTAACTGGAATGTGACATGGCTAATGCCAGCCCAGAAAATACTTCCATCACTGGCATATTCTAAATATAAAAGCAACTCAAATTATTTCAAGTTCCGTGGCTTTAAACAGAGGAATTTAATCTGTCAGTTCTGGAGGCCAAACTTCTGAAATTAGCATTGAGTGACCTAAATCAAAATGTCAGTGGGGTAGAATTTCCCATCAAGGCTTTAGGGGAAAATCTATCCCTTGTCTTGTCTATGCCTGTGGTGGATGCCAGCATGATTTGGCTTGTGGTTGCATCTCTGTGCTTCTCTTCTATCTGGAAAATATTCTACTTGCTTTTTTATACTGACATACATAGTTACACAGTGGGACTACTTGAAAATCCAGTGAAATTCCCTTAAGATACTTATTTACATATATAAAGATCTTATTTACCATGTAAGGCAACATACATAGTCTTGGGGGATTAAAGTACGGATATCTTTTGAAGTTCATTATTCAACCTATCACAAACTTCTATAGCAATCTCTAGATCATCAAAGCTCTTGTCTCCTTGTACATAAATGATGATGAAAAGATTTGTTAATGTGTAAATTTCTATTGAATTTTGAATCATAATTCAACTTCTGAGTATTTAGAATGATGCTAAGTAATATGCTATAAAGTTTAAGATGTGTTTCATAGATTTTGTGGTACGATGCACAGCTGTGATGAGGAGTTAAGCTTCTACTTCCACCCCAAAGACAGCATGCTGGCCTTTGTCATCAAAATTGGAGTAGGGAGACAAACCCCCAAGGCACCACAAGCCCAGAAGGCTTTTTGAGTTGAACAGAGTAGAATTACCTCACACTCTGATTTTTAAAATAACAGTCATGAGATTTGTGAGATGAGCTGAGAAGATAAAATCAAAGAGCAACAGAAAGGAGCAGGCAGTGTTGGAGCAGAAGTGACACACCCCTGAATGGGAGGCTGAGGAGGCCGAACCCTGGCCTGCCTGCTTTCCACAGTATTAAGATCCATTGCTGTTTTCTTTCTTCATTTTTATGAGCTCTTGCTGATCTGAAGCTAAACTCGCTCTCCAGTTTGGCCCCTCCCCCATCTTATTTATTCTTGAACTTGAATAGATCTTTGTTTATTGAAGGCAAAAGACCAGTGAGCGGGCCAAGAAAATAAAGTTAAGAGAGGAAATCTTGGGTAAACCACCTAGATTTACTGAGAAGTTTTTCTGTATGGTAAATAGAGCCCAGTTTCCCATTACAAATGTCTGGGTGATGCGTAAATAAGAAACATTAAGAGAAAACATTGCAGGCCATCTTATTGGCAGAGTAACTGCATAGTGGGTTTGAAATGTTTAAACTGATTTTTTGGGGGGGAGGTGTGAGTTATCTCAGGGAACATTAGAAATATTGGCGAATATTAACTACTGTTGTCAACATGTTTATGATGCTCATAATTACATTTTTCCTGAAATCCATGAATTTAATTGCTCAGCGCAAGGTACTAGGGAGGTCACAGTTGTCGATCTCATTGTTCCCTCTGTCTATTTAAGTGACCACATATTTTGACTTCCCATCAAGTACGTTGCACTGCCATGTGTCACTACTTGCAGTAGGAATGAAATAACAGTGTGATATTCTCTCTCTACAGGGATGAAAACTTTGGAAAAATAGTTCAAAATCTAGGTTTTGTTTCTTCCTGATCACTAATTGCATCTCCCATAAAAACCAGGATGTTTTATGTCTTCAGTGATGAGACAGAAAAAAATTACTCATTCTTTTTATTTTTTCTTAAGTATATACATATAAGAGCATTAAAAAACCATGGAATATAAATCAAGCCTTGCTTAAAGGTCTGAACAGTAATTTCCATTTTTCAACAATTACGTCAACCATTTCAATTGTTTTGGTTACCCGATATGACTTTTCCATATAATTGCACCAAGAATAGACAGCAACAATTAAATTTGCTCATGCAATTAGAATAATTACTTTAATATTATAAACGTAGTAGACCCATTGGAAGTAATTAACGACAGCAGCGAAATAGTACACAATTTAAATTTGATTTTTAACTCTATTGATTTGGTTTGTGTTGCATTTATGTATTCAAGTGAAAGAAAGTTACACAGGAGCAGAAGTTATAGTGAGTCACAGAGACAGCGAAAATGTAGTAAATAACAAGTAGCTGGTTGTGTGGAGGAAGGTGAAGATACCTACTCTTTAAAAATAAAAACAATGAATAGCTATTCTCACAAAAACTTGAAAATTCTTTGTAGAATAGAGAAGATCATTTATGCAGGCTGAGTCCAAAAAGAATCTCGAATTCAGACTACAGATTAGCTCATGTGTCTTTAAGTACAACAAGGAGTTTAGGTCAATGCGAACATCGCACTGAATTAAATATGCTTACATAATTGAATTTCCACATTTAGGATACAGTTTTCAAAAATTCTGGTTATATGTTGCAGAACCTGCATTTAAGTCTTTCTTTATGAGCATGGAATGGATAGCCCTAGGGAATATAAAAGTTAGTATCACTTTCTAGTTCCATTTTCTTCAAACTAATGCAGCTTCCATTCTTGGATTCATTTTGTGAATGAATTTTGCACCTCACAAGAATATTTGCTTTTCACTACATTTTTCTTTTATAAAACATGTTAGAGTTATGTATGCATATCATATACGTTTATGCTTACTGGCTGTACATGTAATGAGTCACACTATATGTCATACTTAGTTTATTCTTGATGTTCTTTATGGAAATCATTACAGATTAATACATTTTAAGAATCTAATTTGATATGTATATAAAATAAACACATAGAGGAAGAATTAGTTAACATAGAGTTCTTACACACGTATTGTATAGTTTTTCCTCAAAGCTTTCACAGATTTTCAAGAAACACATTAAAAATACAAGATTTCCAGTTAAATATGAATGTCAGTGTAACAAAGTACATTTTGAATATATGTGTGCCCCAAATATTGCCTGGGGTATGCTTATGCCCAAATATTATTCTATATATCTTGAAATTCCAGTTAAACTGGAATAGTTTATGTCAGACCTAGTCAGACAGGACTGTTAAAACCTTTTATTTCTTTTCTTTTTGTCCTACTTCCAATGTCCTGTCCCCATATTCTGTACTCTGCTTTAACCGTACAATACCATCTATATCACACACCAATGCTAAAGGTTTTGAGACTTCTTTTTGTTCATTCAACACACAATCTTGTCATTAGTAATAATAATAATCATTACTGAATGATCATAGTAGGTCAAGTGGTTTGCACTTCTTAAATATATTAATTTCCAAAATAACCCCGAATATAAATATAACTACTTGCTCCATTTTACAGATTTGAAAAATGAGCCCATTAAAGTTAACTAACATTCTGCAATATTGCTAATGAGTTACATATCAAAAATATTATGGGGGTCTGAGTCAACCCACAATTTTAACAAGTCTGTTTCTCTAAGTTAAATAATTTTTATATATATATAGATATAATTGTATACATATATTTATAACTATTTAATTTAGAAAATGTCACCTGGTAAATGCTATAAAAGTGAAAAATTTGAATATTCATATCCAAAAACTTGCAATACTTCAATTTTCAGTAACCTATTCCTACATTATTATTAAAATGGCATTTAAAAATATGATAAATTAACCTGGCCTAATAAAAATATCTCAGATCTTCATATTTCACAAATTATGATTCATTAAAATATTTGATTTGTTAAAAACTTAATTATTTTATTTAAAACCTTATCGTTTTCCCTCTTTAATATATAAATTTATATATATATTGAATATATATGTGTGTATATATATATATATATATATATATCAGAGAGAGAGCGACAACCATGAATACTATGTGTGTGACTATGTATGATCTACAACATGTAGACAAAGTCTAGTGAAATTTTTACCTGGCACATGTGCTCATTGGAAAGACACATTTAGTATATGTCAGTGTGAGCTCTCTAAAACAAAACGTGCACTTAACACCTCAAGTCAGATTGAATCACATTTTAGCTGCGATTCTCTGACTGTCCACAGCTGCCACATTTAAAACTCAGGGATCTGGTCCTGAAGCGGAGTGTGTCTTACAGTTCTTTGATATCTGAAGAAAATAGTTCTATTTCAAAACACTTCAGGAGTTAGATAATACATTCAGTAATATTTAGACAGAAAAATGTGCTACTACAGTAATTACTCCTTACAAAAACCGAGGTATGAAAATGAGCAATTTCTTCCACCCGGTGTGTAGCATTCTGAAATCACTATTTTCTCTTAATTCTCTATTCTGGGTTGCATCCATATCCTAGTAAGAAGGCAGATGTGAACACCATGTATCCTTTACAGGAACCAGCAATGCCATTAATTAATATCAATAAGTGGGTCAGATAAAATGGCACAAGGTTGCATTTGACAAAATAAATCAAAATATTTTGATTCGTGAGACTTGTCATGTATATTTTAGTAAATATTGAGTTCTCTAAAAATGATAAACTTGAGTGTTAATGCTGATTGTGGGGAGGATCAATCATCATAATTGCACTCTCTAGACAGCATTACGGAGATAATACTTCAAATATCAGACAATAAAAATAAACAGTAATAATTTTATTACCTTTTTTGAATTATCCTTATAGGTCAAGACAGTTTTATGAGCAATGGACACTTTATGTTATTTAATCATCACACGCTCATGTTGGGATGGATACTGAGTTTAGCTATTTTCTGCTGAATAAGTTAAAACACAGCAAGACTGAGAATATCCACACCAGTTCAGTAAGTTTAGGTACTGAGACCTTCAGACTGTGGAGCTTGGATTCCTCAGAGATGCGTGAAAAGTTCTTCATGACAGTGATGGTTAGAAGGGTTTGGGTTCAACTAAGTAATATGAATTCTAAGAATAATTTTGCATAAATAACTTTTTTTAAAAGTACTGTGAAGTAATGTGCTTAGTGTAAGATCAGTCCACTCAGAGGAATGAAACAAAGTCCTTGTGTACAATTCCTGTATCTCATAGGCCAAATCCACGTCTCACTTCCAACTACTTGAAAAATAAATAATAGAAATGTACTTTTGCTTCCAATTTAAAGAGATTTCAGAAAATTTAGATTTTTTGCATAACTTTTACACTAACTGATTTTTTTTTCCCTTGGTTACACTCTTAAATTTTTGGTGGCCTCATCCTCTGCTGGCCAGTGGTAGCAGACTGACAGTATCGGACCCAGGTACTACATCGCTATAGCACACTGTCCCAAATGACCTTGTTCTTCCCTTTGTATTCTTTCCAGATACGGTATCAAACTCCAGCTTCACTCCAATTCACCGAGAAATTGACAAGTTCAGCCCAGAAACTATTACTGCACCGCTAGGAGGCGCTTATGGGGCTGGCTAATTGGTCACTGTCATTGTGTGCCACAGTTGTCCCAGCCAGTGAGAGAGGACCAACGCTACCTAAAACTGAGGACCAGTCAATCCCATCCTGACCTCTAGCTTCTCCCGCACGTGGAAGGTAAGGATTGCCCTGCCTTCTTAGATACACCCAAATCCTTCTCCCTCCCAGCGGGGAGGTAATGCTTTCAGCTTGGTTTTCTGTTCCCTGGTAGAACTGTGTACGTTTGTAGGTTATTTTTAACACAGTTTTTTCCTTTATATTTACTGGATGTGTATAAGGTGAATTTTTAATGATTATTTTTTTTTGTACATTTTAGAAAAGTTATTGTAAAAGTGAATTCCTTTTGGTCTAATCAGTATTATATTTTGTTCAGAAACAGAAAACATGTAGATGTAAAAATGCCACTTTCTCTCTCGTATATATTTCTGTATATATAATTTGTATAACCTATGTACAGTATAGACTTGTACAGTATGCTGATGCCAATTTACTTTTCCATTTTTCTTCATTTCATGAACTTTGGTATGAGCTTCTAAAACTTGTAGATCATTTTTACTTTCTAAAATAATATCACACATTTGGTCTTAAAGTTGTGGCAGTTTTAAATAATACTATGGTAGCACAACCCTCACATTTTCACAGTCATCCAGTTATTGTCAGTATAAAAATGCCAAGGATTCTTAACTAAGAATATACGTGCTTTTGTTCCCAAGTAGATGTCTGCGCCTTCACATTTCCGTAGATGTGAGATACAGAGGTTTTCACGTGCATCGCAATTCCCTGAACTTTATACATTTATACATATTATTCATTAAGTTTTGCATTTTCCTTCTGAATATTCTACTGCTCTAATAAATGGATACTTCATTCTACTGTTTTTGTGTTTTCCCATATTGGTGATCAAACCCATGGTCTCACACATATGAGGCCACAGTTCTCTACTCCAGATCTGAAATGTTGGCCTTTACTCAAATTTTATTTTGAGATAAGGCCTTGCTAGTTTGCCCAGGCAGCCTCAAACTTGGGTTCAGCGTGCAGAATATTACAAGGATGTACCGTACCCATCGCTTGTACAAGAAGTTTCAAGTTTAAAATGGAAAGGATCATTTCAAATAAAAGTTTGAAGAACTTAGAGATGAGAATTTTAACAATGAATTATCTAGTTAATTATCTATCTCCTAAATTATCTAGTTAAACACTGATTTATGAGAAAGATGCTCCTTGGATCAATAAAGACAAGAGAAGAATGACTAATGCAACCCATAAAACTCAGTGAGGAGCTGTTAGAGCTTAGATCCCCTTTAGTAGTGTGGGGAAATGAAGCAGATGTAGCATCAAACAGGTGGCCGTAAAGAGAAAGCAAATGTATGCTGGAGCACAGCGGCCTTCCCGCCACGTCTTTTGACCTGAGGTTTTGGAGGAAATTAAGTCAATTTTTATTTTCCACTTGCTTTAATTATTTTGGTTGTAGTTGTATCACTGAAGTGAAATTTGTCAATCATAAATATAAGACTTTGGAGTCACTCAGAAATAAATATTGGAATTGAAACATTTATCTTTAACTTTTTCAAATATACAAAGCAGGTAAAAGCAAGTGTAAAAATCATTTTCTTGCTACGAAAGATACAATCAATCCTGTGAGGTATTTCTGGAAAGCAACAAAACTTTTCTAAAAGAAGGGTCTGTAAGTTAAATTATTTAAAATACTGCATTTTAATTCTAAGTGCAATATATGATAAAAATAGTTTTTAAAAGGAGAGCCCTTTTAGTTATCATTTGTGTGTGATTAATCATTCTTTATTTCTTATGATATATACAGTCAAAACAAAATAATGCAAATTGGTTGCTTTTCATATAAACATATTATCATAATGGTAAGTAGAGATGTTTAACACCCCGGTACGTTCTCATAATCACATATACTATTACTTCTAAAGCAGATGATTAAAATAAATATTTAAATAAGAACAATAAGTATTTAAACAAGATGTAAATTAATAATTACATATCAGGATAAGTCCAGTTTTGCGTTAAGTCCAGTTTTGCCTTACATGAAGAAATCTTTTTGTTCCTAGAGCTTTTTTAGTTACTGGAATTGTGAATAAAAGCCTATAGATCTGTAACAGCATGCCAGAAATTCTGTAACCTTGCTTCTTCTTGTTTGATTCTCTGAGCTATGTACATTTTCTTGTAACTTGTCTATGGCTATAGGCAGGAACATATATGCTGATCAAGGAGAATTTGATCTATAACAGCCCTTAACTATTGCAAAAATATCAGAAATATTCTAAGTACTTTGGATAATAGAAAAAATATGAGATAAAAGAAAATGACTCTCATGTTAAGTAAAGCCAAACCCAGGCAGAACTTGGTCAGATGTACTTGCACTTGTTTATATTTATATTATCCTTTAATCATTAAATGTCCCAGTGGTGGTTATTTCCTACATGTCTAGCTAATTTATTGAAGCTGATGGCAGTATGTTTGTTATATATGTAATTCTAGGTTTCAGTGTACACAACTTTATACACTGCTCCAAAGAGTGTATCAATCTGAATATAGAATAAATTTTTTCCATCTTTTTTCCATTACAGTCTTCTATCATTACATGTATCGGCAAACCTGGTTAGAAAATTACATTTTTCTCTTTTCTATCCAGTTTATTCTCAGAGGAAGGAAACATCAATGGATTCTCACGCAGGTGGATGAATGCAATAAAAAGTAAAATGGACCCTATTAATTATGCTTGGCATTATCAACTCTCCATGCCAAAGAATACAACCAAAATATAGAATGTTCCCCAGCCCCAGTATACAGTACACCTAAAACGATACAGGAGAGATTATGAAGTTCAAAAGTATCAGAAAGGTAAGCAGGTCACCAAGACAGCCTAGTTCTGTCCAGTTAGCCTAGAAAGATGACCAAGACATTCCCAGGAAGACGACTGCAGAGGAACATGCTCCGAGTGAAAATTCTGAAAGAGATTTTGGGTACTAGAGGTATATTTTCTTATGATACATTCTTGTGGTACATTCACAGAACTCTATGACCTTTTAGAGAAGAAAGATATGAGTGTCCTCCCAACGCATGTAATCAAATTAGCACTTTCCTGAGTACCCTTGGGACATGACTCTGCCTTGAGAAGTTCTGCCAGAGTCTAGTACCCTGACATAAGCAGTGTCTATGCTAGGGAGGTCTTGTGAAGTGAGATAGTAGCTTCAACCCCGTTTCCCTCCTGGCTCACTACAACCCATGATTATTACCACTTTATAGTGGAGCAATGGAAGCTTAGAGCAGTTAAGTGAACTGTGATTTTGGTACTGAAAAAGTGAAAAAGAGGAAGGGATCAAGAGATGGATGGAGGGAGTGAGAGAGAATATAATGGGGATAAAAATGACATGAGGATATGTTATGTACACGTACCACTCCACACATGATGTGAACATTGTGCACTGCAAACTAACAAAGAAGGAGAGTAGGAAAAAAAAAAGTTGAAGATCACTCACACTTTCAAAAGGCAGAAAAAGAACTTGAACTAATTCTGAGAACAAACACTCAGTGCGTCTATAATTTCACAGATACCTCAAATGGTATCTGTAAGGAGTGGAGTCCATTATTGTCTCCCAATAACTCTCTCTGTGAACTATAGATTTTTATTCATTTGAGCTGGATATACACTTTAGTTATCATTTGACTCTACTTTTTGGGTTGACAAATAAATGAATAGTAAAGAAAATTAATGGTCTGACTGCAATTATAGACTCAAACCAAGACAACAGCATTCTCAAGTTCAGAAAGGTGACAGGGAAGATTGTCTGTATTTGAGGAACTTGGAGGAAGCTGTACTTTCTCACCTTCACGTGTGTTCGTAACCTGTTCCTAAACCTCAGCCTTAAAGGAACATCTTTCACAGTGATAAATCTGAGAAACCTGCTGTTAACTGGTATGAAATAAATGGACTGTCAGTTTTGAAATCTCTATTTCATTTGGAGGAGACAGACTGCCTCTGTACTACAAAGAGGAAGACTGGGAACAAAGTGGTGTAATCTAACCATATCAATAAAAGGGAGGAGAATTGTATGAATAACAGAAGCGTAAACTGTGTTTGAAAAATGCCTAACCTTTTAGAACATTATTGTTATCAACATTAAAGCAAATCCTCCACTGGCAAAACACGTGTAGCACAATTGCTTTCAAATAACTTACAGTGATTTCTTTTTGAGATGAGGTATTAGACTAATTTTATAAAATTTTATTTTCCTTTCTCTAGTCTACTTGTTGTTTGAGATGACTGATGAAAAAATTGGGTGAAACAGAATAATTTTTACTACTGAAATTTAGAAATGTTCAGGCATTAACAAGGCTTTTTGTAGATACAAGTGTGATCTCTACTTTTAAACCTTGAAAATATTTCTTACAGTAAGAAACCTTGAAATCCATGAATACAATAAAATGAGGAATTTAATAGAAGGTCAAAGATTTTAAACAGATAATAAATATTCTGAGAAATTTAGAGAAGATATTGCCCAACAATCTAAATCTCATAATCAATGAGATACAATATGAAGGACAAAAAGTTAAGAAAATGATATTCATTATTAAAATGCTGTAAATAATTTCATGACGTTGAATATTATTTTGTGTATGTGTGTTATTTCATTTAAATTCTTGTTGCATGTCAGTTGCGCTAGATTGTGTTCAGAGAGTTTTAGAATCTTTTTTATTGAAAATATGATAGCCTTCAAAAAATCATCATTAAATTCTAGTAAATTTTATGTACATTATGGAATCTGCTATTTTCTTAAAGTCATGTTTGGTAAGGTTTCTACTATTTTAGGTTAGGGCAAATGTCAATGAATGTACCATCTTCTACACACATTTCAGGTCTGCATTGGCCTCAGAATCTCCTGGATTTTGAGCACAAAGCAAGGGGGTGTGTTTTCTTCTTTGAAAAGAAGTATTCTGATGAATACTAGGGTTCAGGAACATCATTGCATTCCAGAGTCTGCTTTGGCTTCGAATGGCATAGTACTAGATATGAAATGTTGTCCACTTGATTTGATTTTGTATTGTCATCAAATGACCAAACAAGCAAACAGGTAATAAAAACAAAACCAACTTATATAATTGGTTTTATTAGGGGACTAAAAATTTCAGTACAATGTTTTATATGAATAACCCATTTGCATATTTTATTAATTATTTAAAACAATGTTTTAAAAGTTCGTTTGTCTCTTGGTCCACTTGCTGTTGCAGTGCCAAAGTACCTGAGGCTGGACCCTTTATGAAGAAGAGAAGTGTGTACCCCCTTATAGTTCTGGAGGTCCAAGTACATGATGCCAGTGTTTTCTTGGATTCTGGGAAAGGTGCCATTCTGCATCATATAATTTTGAAGAGATACAAAGGAAGAAGTTATGTGTGGGAGAGCACACATAAAAGAGAAAATGAGGTATATGCAAGGCCTGCTTTAGAACAATTCACTCTCATAGTGACTAATCCAGGCCTGCAAGCCTGAGTTCCCTATCAAAAAAAATCTAACTTACAACTGCAACAGAAGCATTCATCTTTCTTAAAGGCATTAACAGTATGCAGCACTCTTTGTTAGGTAGGGGACCAAGTGTCTGTATGAAACTTGATTGGGATGAACATATTCAAATCATAGCAGTTGACCACTGTTATCCACCCGCCCTTGGAGATCAGTGTGTTTGCTTCTTTATTTACAGTGTACTGGTCTCCTCTTCTCTACTGTTCTCCAACAAAAGAATGTTTTTCTAACTTAAAGTGAATGGCTGTTTTTCCCTCTGCTTTTGAATTTTTTAGAGCCTCACCTCTATTTCAAAGGATTTTCTCAGTTTATTTAGAGGCAAATGCAAGTATAGCCATGTAAATAATAAATTGCCTATTAGTTAATATTTCCTGTAGTACAATTTTGTGGTCACAAGTTATGTCTAGCTTTTCTTCCTGAATATGATATACTCATTACAAAACACATTTTTATGCAGTTGAAATGATGATATTCTACCCCCTAGCTAGTTTCCACAGGGTGATTGATTGATCCTGTATATCAATAACAGAGGACAATGCAAATAGTAGATTTCCTATGTGACCCAGAGAACGGGAAGGCAAATAAAAGGTCAGTATTTTCTATCCCCTCAGGAAGGTGTTATTATGTTAAGTAATGTTATGCAAACTTATGTTATTTTATGTTATGTTGTGTTGTGTTATGTTATGTGATTATATTATTACATTCACTCTTATTTTTTCACAAGGTTTGCTTTCCAATTCTATTTAGAGATCTCTTCTGGTGGATTTTCTAGTTTAAGATATACTGAATTTGGAATGGGTTCTGAGGTATACCTAAGCTGGGGAACAGGTCCAGCATAAAATATTCATTTCTGTATCTATTTCATTCAGAGTCCTATATATCTTTTACGTTCTAAGGAGTGAAGAATGGTACTCCTGCACATAGATGTGTGGAATGTTACCTACCTGTGTTATAGAGTGTCAGCTGTTTCACAAAGCTCAGCTCTAGGGCAGACTTCTCCAGGACTTCGTTCATTCTGCCAGACAAAATTTCTATGGGTCAGAGAGAGTCGCTAAGAGGGACAGGTGAGCTGAGTGATGGACAGTGCTTAGTCCCACAATATCTGAAGGGAATAAGATAAGTGAGATAGAATTCTTAGGCTGTGTTTGTAAGTCTAGTTCTACACAAAAATATTAGGAAATTAGATGATTGTGCTATCTTATTGTGACCCTTAGGTGATAATTTCTTCTTTCTTTGAAGTGGATACCTTTCATCTTTTGGTTTTGTTTCTCAGTGTCTATAGAGAAGCTGTAATTTCTGTTTAACCTGGTGAAATTTCCCGAATAGTGAATTACATTGTTGGACCTAATCTGCCACCTACAGTAAGTATATCATTACCATGGGCACCAGTGACAGAAAGGGACAAAGCTTCTTTGCCAGTTTAACAATGTTGGAGTATTATAGGACATCTTCACATTTTATTCTCTTTTAAATATATCTTTGTTTCTGTATAACACCCATGCAGACAAAAAGAGCAATATCTGAGTGAAAATCAGTTACATTGTTTTAAAAATAAATTTACAGGGTCCACGTGTTTGACAAGAAATAATTAACATCTTTGTCCTTTCCACACATAGCCATTCTTTGGTGAACAGACCAGTGGCAATTGGTCCCCCTTTCTTCTTTTATTTAAAAAATTAAAAGGTTAAAAAAATGATTCAAACAAAATTTCATTACCATTGAATTTTTTAAATGCAGAAAGCCTTGCCCTTGTGGTTGAAGGACAGGAATTAGTAGCATGTGCTAAATGGTAGCAAAATGCTGCCCCAGAGGCATCAACCCATACAAGGACTTCAGCAGGGAGCCACTGAAACATGTCACAGCAAGATTGTTACTACATGTGGCAATGTTGCATGGCGTGTAGAATACATTTCCACTAAAATGTGTGAGAATTACTGAAGAGGTTCAGTTTGCTGATGAATGCACTGTTGTCATGTTTCTGATAGAGGTGATGAAGATGATTAAAGAGAAAGGTACCATCCACTGCAAGTCTTCAATTGTGAGACACCTGAGGCATTTGCAGAGACTCTTCCCAAGAAAGCTTATATTCATAAAAGAGCAGAGAAGGCATCCTGTATAAAGAAAGGGAGCATTAACTCTGGTACTATGTGGCAATACTGCAGAGTGTGTAATACAGTCAGGCACAGTATACCTAGTCATAAGTGAAATGCCCTCAAAATCCAAAGTTTTCTGCTCATGATATGGCAGTATAACCAGAGGGCATGGATGACCATCATCTTTTTTTTTTTTTTTTTTTTGGGTTTTTCGTTTTTTCTCTGGTACCGGGAACCGAACTCATGACCTTGTGCTTGCCAGGCAGGCGCTTTGCCACTGAGCTAAGCCCCTCACCATCCTTTCAAAGAGGTAGTTCCACTGATGCTTTTCTCAGAAGTGAAACAGTGCTCAGTAGAGGAAGAAATGGAACATGGAGTCCTATCAACAGCAATGTCCCTGGCTATTTTGAATTTGTTTGCTACAGAAATGAAATATTAAAGCTATATTTTACACCCAAATACAATCTGTTTGTTTCCCCCTGTCCCCAACCAGATAATTATTCAGTTTGTCAAAGTCACAAGCATCTACAACTATAACTTGTACAAGATGTAGTGCTGGAAAGCATTCTCTATTGCTGACACAAGGGCATACAGTGCATCAGTGAAAACTGGAAACCATGCTTGCTAGTCACAGAATTTATGGAGTAAAGTTGTGCGTGATTTCAAAGAAGGGAGTGATGGAGTTAGAGAAAACTTTCACTTAGCAAGACTGCAGGATGACGTGGAGGAACAGATTGAAGGTCCCTGAGAACTGTTACAGAGGAAAGGCTGGGAGAACTTTCTGGGTCTTACAGAGGGTGATAAAGATGAAGAAGGAGGAGGAAAATAGAGGAGTAAGGGGAGGGGAAGGGGAATGGAAAAAGAAGAGAAGGAGGAGAAGAAGGAGGAACGGAAGCACAACAGTACTGAGTACATTATTGAAATTTGCCCGTGTTTCACTGTGCACAGATATTCAAGGATGAGTTATGATACACAATCATACAATGGAACAAACTATAAAAGTCATCTGTTTGGTCACTGAGAGATTAAAAACATTGCAGCAATGTTCTGAGGATGTCGGTGCCTTGACCTTTCAATTATAATTTTCTTACAAAGACTGAAATAAAGGAACTTTTGACTATGGAACATCTTAAACATCAAAAGCATATGCTTCTTACATACAAGTGTAGAATCATTATGGAGTAAGATCATCCGTAGAAGATGGCTCTCCTGACTTAGGTCAGCAGTAGCCAACTATTATATTTCAGGGCCTACATCACTTGTTCAGTGCCAACTCATTATACAGGCACTGTGGTACCTCACGTCATGTGAAGAACTAGGGTTAGTAAGATATTTAGAGAGAGAGCAAGAGAGAGAGAGAAAGGGTATATTTATATAACTATTATTATAAAATAAAATTGTATTTATTATATTTTATTATTTTTATAGTGGTAAATTCTTCGTGTACCTAATTTATGATCCCAATGTTATCATGTATATGATTGTATTAAAACCTGTGCATGTATAAGATTTTCTTCAAATGGTCAAAGGCATTCACTAGAGTGTGTTGGAAAGTATCTCCCATAGATAAGTGGGTGACTACTACAGTTGGATTTTTTTCCAAAAGTTTCAGATTCTTTATCACTTTAACTACATAATAAGCATTTATGCTTCTGTACATTTGAATTTCAGTTTCATAATCACTCCAGATCCACCTTTGGAGTGTCTGCCATGGTCAATGGGAAAAGTTTGCATGTTACTGAGTGTTGCTACTGAAGATATACACTTTCTTCCTTACAAAAATGTTACTTCTGTGTAACCATAGCAAAAATATTATCATTCTATTTCTTGCAGTCATGGATTTTGAACCAATAAGCCCTTGTTATGCGTGGGTATAGAAATTTCTAGAAAACAGTGATGTAGTTCTTTATGTCATGGACTGCCAGGTATCCCATCCTAATGTGAGCCTTTGTATTTGCACATACCTTTCTTTTTTTTAAGAGTAGGAAAGGTTTGTTGAGAGATAGCTCCTGAGAGACAGGAGGGGTCCCAAGTGGGTTGCCCAACACTCCTTTCTAGGTGCACACATTTACTATTTTTTTTTCCCCCCTCCGGTACCGGGAACTGAACTCACAACCTTGTGCTTGCCAGGCAGGTGCTTTGCCGCTGAGCTAAATCCCCAGCCCCAACACACATTTACTATTGACAAAGCATTTTCTGGAGATATTATTCACCTGGCCATGGTGGATATTCTCTGTTAGTTGATCAAGTGCCTAGAATGAATTTACTAAAAGATTTAGTTTAAGTGATTCAACTAAAGACTAAATAGTAAACAAAGATGCTATACCAGAAAAAGGAAATCTATTTTGATCATGATAATGTTGATTCTACAAGTTTTTAACCCATAAAATACAACTTAACCCTTCCTTGACTGTTTTAAAAAGAAATTCAGAGATCATTTGTTTGTGTACATTTGTGTGATCAAGTTTATACACTGGAACAAACCATTAATATTGTCTATGTGATCCCTGAAAAATTACAAACTCTACAGTAACACTTTGAAGACACAGAAGTGTTGGCCTTCCCTTTATAATCTTCTTGAAGATTGCAATAAAGAAATTTAACTACTGAATACCCCCAAATCAACATCATATGCTTTGACATACCAACGTGGAATCATCACAGATCAAGATCACCCACTGCAGAAATGGAGAAAATGGGAGGAAATAAAGAAATATAACAAATAGTACTGCTCTTTTCTTTAAAACACTTTTTTTCAAGAAGGTAGACCATAATCAATGAGAAGTCAGAACAACCATTTGTGTCTATGGAGTCCCATTGACTGATAGTTCCATAGAAGGAGACTTGAAATAGAGTTTAAGCACAGAGAAAAATAAAGGGGGCAGGAAGAAATTCTAGGTAGAAAGTCAAAATGAGTAAGAGAATGTGAAGGAGAATTATGCCCCAAGAACCTAGGGAAATTTGTTAACTTTATTTACATAGCTCGAATCAGTCAGAGAATTCTGCATGCAATCACATGCCACATTCTACACACCTGTTTCTAACATGCGTTTCTTTTTTTTTGTTTGTTTATTTCTTTGTTTTTCCCAGTACTGGGAATCGAACTCATGACCTTGCACTTGCCAGGCAGGCGCTGTGCTGCTGAGCTAAATCCCCAGCCCCCCTAACATGAGTCTTTAATGTTAAGCAACTGGTCACTGAAGCCGATTTACAGGCTGGTCTCTATCATTCCCTTGTTCTTTCAGTTCTAATTTGTTAAACCCATGTGCATATCCATCACTCCTGGGGTTGACCCTTAAAAATTTAATGCCCTTATATAAATAAAAACATTCAGTGACTTAATGATCATTTAGTCTTATGAATTATTACATTAAAGTGAATCAATTTAACTAAATTAACTAATGCTTCAGTCAGGAGCAATAAGTAATGCTGCAAAGGTAAATTTCCAGAGGAAAAGTACAATAAGAACTATGTCAAGCTAGCAACATACAAAGCCTGACGTATCATGAACTTAAAAAGTGCCATTTAAAAGACAAACATAATATTTGGGGTATAGAAGTTGTTTAAAAGGGAAAAAGCAATTTTTTCTAAATGAGCTATTTTATTTTTTTTCCCTCATGAGGAATATACATACAGGTCTGTATTTGGATACCATCTCAGCAGTTTTGTTTATTGTGGAATGTAAGGATATAACAAGATAAGTTGAAGTTATAGTTTATCTGCTGCTCATTTGGTAGGAATCCCAAAGCTACATTACAGGAAATATAGTAGCATCTCTCATGTAATTAAATGAAAGATTTTTCTTCCTGCAAAACTTATTGGTTTCCCTGAGATTTCTGTATATTTTAGTATTTGGAAGAAGTTCATGCTAATATGTCTCAGATTTTCTCTGAGAAATGATTTTTTTATTAATGCATGATACATGCTTAACATATATTTGGTATATAATAAATATTTTAATGCACCCTAAAGAAAGAAAGATGCAGGCCTATTGCTTTACCGCTGAAAACTACATTGTTCTTACACAGCCCAAATTATATTTTTTATATCATGTGTAGGTTTAGCCTATATATGTGCATTAGTCTCATAAATTGGGTGTCTGAATGGCCTCTAAACTCTAATGCACACAGAAAGTATACTTAACCATCTCACTGCTGAGATACAATACCAAATAGCTACAAACTAAAAGAAGCAAGGTTTACCTTGGCTGACAGTTTCAAGGAATGTAGTCCATGGTTGACTGGCTCTGAGGAAGAAACATCGTGGTAAAAGTGGCCGGCAAAGCAAAGATGCTCAGTTAATGGTGGCTGGGAAGTGGAGCAAAATAGGGTCTTGCCAATTCCTTAAATACCTACAAGGCATCTTTCTTCTAATTCTTCCTTGTACTATGTGCTAAGTCATATAACTTTTGGCCGAAGCTTTAACCCATGATTACATCAGGGCTACAATTTATTTTATTTTTTTATTTTTTTGAGGGGGGGTTACAATTTAAATTTTAAAAAAGATTTCTGCTGTACTTTCTCCTCTGTATTCTCACAAGCTCACTAAAGCATAGCTATCAGTATTCATGTCATAACCTGAGATTTTATCTTCCTTGATATTTTCTTTAGCCCACTGCCATTAATGACAATCCTCTACAAGGTCTCAAGATAGAGGCAAAATGTAGACTTCTTCACCCAGATTGTAGCACACATGGTCTCTAGTTCAGTTGCCAATGAAGTCCATGTCTGAGCTGAAACCTCCTGAACCTAACCTTTACCATCTGCATTTTTATCAGCATTCTGTCCTTCTGAGCTCCAAGCAGAATTCTAGGGATTCTTTAGTCCACTTATCCAAACTTTCCAAAATACTTCTGCAAGTCAGTTCCAAAGGCTTTTAAAGCACCTAATTTGGCACAGTCACCCCAATAATCCATATTCTCTGGCACAAATTTTGTGTATTAATCAGTTTTCATGTCACTGAGACACTACTCAAGACCCACAACATAAAAGAAGATAGACTGTATTTAGCACAAGGTTTCTGGAGATTCACTCCATGGTCTGTGGTCATTGCACATGAACATCTTGTGGAAAGAACGTAATGAAACAAAGATGCTTAGGAAATATAGGCTGGGAAGCATAGTAGAAGATCAAAAGCAGAGGGGATGGGTGAAGGACCAGATATAGTGCCAATGTCAAACCTCCAAGATGCACCCAGAGCCAGAAATATCTTCAGTAATCTCCACAAAAGCTCCCATGTCATTCCAGTTGACACAATTAAGCTTTTCCACCAAAGAAGTATCACTTCCACTGCTACCAAATATCAGCAACAGCAATGAAATTGGTATTGATCAAGAGTATTATTTATATATTACTACCTTCCAGAGATTTTCTTAAGGTCTAGAAACCTGCTTGTTTATCTAACCATGTGTATTTCTGGAGAATATTTCTTGGGAATTAGAAGAGCTTATTAGAATTTAAACTAGAAGGTATGATAGACATTGTGAAATGATAGGAAAACCCTCAACGGTAAAGGGCAACTGGGATGTGGGAAAAGAGAAGGGAAAGAAGGAGAAATGTTGTATGTATGTATATACAGGATAGTTATCATAGTTATTCTACTGTCTTCTATTTCTTTGCTGAAAGAAACTGTCAATGAGTCCTTCGTTGATCTTTCATGGCTCTATCTGTTTCCATGAGAAACCACTTTGAAGACATAAATATGTAATACAAGAAGCATTGTTAATTTCCTACCACTTTGTTTGTAACTCTGTATTGTCTGTACTGTTCTTTTGCTATTTTGTAAAAGGTTGTCTGTCTGTTAATGTTTTCCTCCTTTTATTTTTAAAATAAATTTTAAAAAAATGTCCTCTGCTCTCCTTTTTACATTCCACCAAAGAAATGTGGGTCACCTTTCTGAGTTAATATCCTTACACCATGTGGTCAATTCCAAGGAATTTAAAACAGGTGCTTCCTAAGTAATGGAGCTTTCCAACTGAATTTTCCTTCGATTTAACCACCTTTTGGCTACATATTGTGCTGAGAACTCTCTTACCTCTGAAACTGTCTTGCTCCAGGGTAAGTCTGTGTCTGTTAACTCACAGAAGAGGCTTCTTCATGCTGATAAACTGCACTTCTCTGCCTGGCAAGTAAAGATCCTGAGTTCAATTCCCAGTATACACACACACACACACACACACACACACACACACACACAGACACACACTGCAGTTACTTCCACTCAATATTACTCTTTCTTATAATAGATAATTTTCTCTTTCCATTTACTACTGATACTATTTCCAGTAGCAGTATGAAAAAATATGACTGGGAAGCCTGGGATATAAATCACATGTTACCAGTTTGATGGTGTCTGAGGAATCAGCCAGACCCTGCCTTCACAGACTCAACAGTACAAAGGTGAAAGATTTCTCTTTGAGAAAAGAATTTCAGAGGACCCTGATCAAGACTGCCTATCTCGATGGTTGCTTCCTAGGAAACTATTTCATCACATTCAGCCGTATAGTCACTCAGAGAATCTACAGCTGTAGTCCAAGGAAGGTTGGTTACTGTTCCAGATGGTGGTGAATCCTCATGTCATCCACACGGTGGTGCTTTTACAGGAGTGCAGAATGCTAGAGTTATGGAGATTTCCATGAAGATAACTAAAGAGGGTCTGGGTAGCCAGGCTGTGGCCTAAAGGGAAGTGCATGGCACTGTGACAGTGAAGCAAAGAGTGGAGTGGAGACCATAAGAAGTTGGAGAACCAGAAATGTGGAATCTCTGCACAAAGCCTCAGGCAGTAAGTGAAGCTGTCCCCACAGAGAAAACATGACTCAGCAGTGACGGTGATGTAGGGGCGGGGCTGCCCGTGCCATGCGGGGCACACATGCCCCAGATGCCGGACACAAGGTACAGGATTTAATTTTTCCCCGTTCCTTTTTGTTGTTCTTTAGTAGCATTCCTTTTTATCTGTGTTTCACTCTTGCTTTTGTCCCATTCCTTTCACTAGCTGTATTTCTCTCTTTTGGAGTGGGAATGTTTATGCCGTGCCATTGTATGTTGGCGGCACTTCAATTTCTTTTTTCATTTTATACAGGCTTAAAGCTCACAGTCTCAGCGTAGGCCTTGAGTCTCAGAGGAGACTCTGTAGTCAGACATTTCAGCAATACTGAAAATGTTAAGAATTTAGAGTTCAAGAGCTGGAAAAAATGCATTTTTCATGGTAAGATGTACCTGACTCTTTTGGGGGGCAGGGGGAAGAATGTTACGGTTTGGATCTGGAACATTACCCCAAAACCTCATGTGTTCACCAGTGGGATTTGTACAGTTACAGGATCATGGAGCCACTGCATCATTGTTGGATTCATCCACTGGTGAGTTCAGCTATTGAATGAGATGTTGGGAGGTTATGATAATTTGAAAAGGCAGGTCTCTGAGAATGCAACCTAGTATGAATATGGCTCCATAGAAAGAGTGCTACATACCCCAGGCCAAGGTTGGGATTTGATACCTTTCCATCAGTTACCTATACCTGAATTTGGCTAATAGTACATATTGTGTGCCTTCAGTAAAGAGCTTGAAAATGGATCCTTTCTCTATTCTGACTTCATGGAATTTTAGAGAATTGGTAGTTAATATAATTTCATTAGATGAAGATGTTACTGACTTGAATCATCTCAGAGCATGGATTAAATTCAAGCCTCACTCTCTAGCTTTCTGAACAAAGCTTATACAGCAATTTAGTTTACTGGAAAAAAAGAAGAAAGATAATTTTTAAACAATTGTACATTTAACTGTGCTACCACAATGCATGCAAATAGATTCATACCAAGGCATATATCATTGTATAATTTTACATTTTGGGACAAATTTTGCATTCATTTCAAGAGAAATGTTGGTAGTGGGCCTACAAAAAGTTAGGAATGTTAATTTTGGCCAGAGTGAATGCCTTCACTCTGAAGGCATTTCAAGAAACCTTGAAAATATTTAACAGAAAATTGTAAAAATTCTAAAAATTGTACAACTCTAAATTTGTAAAATTCTGTTAAAAATTCTAAAATCCATTGCTTAGACTGTCAATTAAGAGGAAAATTAAAGATATTTTAGACATGAAAGTGTAAAGTCTTATTTTCTATTATATCTTGTAATTTTTCAATAAACTAATTCATGTAATTCAAGCAAAACAAAGAAAGGAATTTAGACAAAATAACTAGACTAAAACAAGTGTTCAATTTAGAGAGAAAGTAACCATGGGAATACACAAGATGCTAGTGAAGGAGGGATGATGGATGTCAGCTGCATCTCAACATAAAGAACATGCCGTTCTGTCTGGAGGAATTTAGAAGACTCTGAGATCTCAAGAATTTTCAAGAATTCCAAGAAAATGAAATCGTTAATTTGCTGATGCAGCTGAATAAACTGAGATGAGATTTAGACACTTAGAAGGAACTTTGTAGTTTAATTAATGACATATTCGAGGAAAAGTGAGCAAAATATTTAATATGATAATTCGGTGAAAATGCTGCAGGAACTGAAAATCAGTGATGATATATATATAGATGATGGAAATATTCACAGAATCAAAATAATGCTACTGAATACTGTTGTTAGAACTATGACTATAAGGCCATGCTGGAATAGATGAAGGCAGTGGGAGATGTGGGGGAGTAATACATTATTTTTGTATGATGTCTTCTACAACTGTAATTCTTTAAAATATGGTAAGAGATGGGGGTTCACATTCTTTCTGGGTTCCAGGACTGTCCATGCTTGTGTGTGTTGTCTTGGTATAATGGCTAACAACACATCATTCATCCTCAGAGAAGTCCTAGTCCAGATGATAAATTACAGTGTCAGCATGGCTTAGGGAGAAGGGCTTAGTTCCCATCTGTGTGAAATGCAGGGGTCAGTAGTAGTTGCTCTATTGCGCCTGTTGTTATTTATTCTAGGACATGGGCTGAAGGAGCAGTCTCAATGGGATGAGTAGTTTCTGTGACAAAGGGGGGAGAATAAGAAGGCACCAAAGGGCACAAAGGCTCTAAAAACCCCTCCTAGTAAATAATGCCAGTCACTTCTGTTTAACTTGTGTTGGTCGAAGCAAGGCATATGGTCAGACACGCTGTCAGAGCCATGGTGCTGACGTGGTAGGTGTTCTTGTCACATGGCAATAGTGGAGATGTGTAATCCTGCACCGGGTGACTACATCTATTTGGGGAGCATCACCCTATCTGTCATGGAACTAGTAAAGAAACGTCAGAAAAAAATCATTTAATAATATATGATAACTGCAAATAACTGTGGGGAGTTTGACTATGAAACACTAATAAGTAGCATTTGCCTTGTGCTTTTTATTGTACCCTGGGCTTTTGTATACACAATAGCTGTTGATTCTTGCATCAGTTTTCAGCTGGGACTTTACTATCCTCTTAAAGGTGATAAAGTTGACACTCAAGGTTATATAACAACCAAATTAGACAACTAATGTTGCAAAACTGGATCCAGACTCAGCATCCTTGACTCCAAATTTTATCATATTTACATATGCAAAACTATTTCTTGATATGAAGCACCAAATTTTACTCTAAATTTTCTTTAAAAAATAAATTTTTACTTTTGTATTGTTTTGATTTTCTAACAGTGGAGCTGCTTCTGTCTATGATGTTGAATTTGTCTATGGGAAATAGCAAAACCGAAGAAAGCTGAGTTGCTCTTAAAGATTAATAAGTTTGATGGTTTGTAATGAAGTTGTGTTTTTTCTCCTTCATATTGAGTTATGCTTCATAAATGTAATAATAGAGATTCCTTCATTTCTTATTTTGTAAAAATAAATATAGTCCTAATATTGAGTTTTTTTGATAAATGAATGATTATAATATAAAAATATGAGGGGAATTTTGACTTTTGTTCAATAGAGCCAACATATTAGTTGAGAACTCAATGATAAAAGTATTTGAGTGTCACCTAAAATCATTTTTTTATAGGCATAGTCTGCTCTCATTTTGTAACAGATATACTGTGGCATAAAATTGTCAATAATTTCCATCCTTATTCATTCACTTGAACACTCACTTATTTAGCAATGTTTTAATAATTAGTTCTGCCAGTGAGAAAAATTTCCTGGATTGTAAGAGCTCAAAATCGTGTGGTGAAGGTGGAAATACACTCAAGTAACTGCTGAGGAGTGAGGTAAGTGGGAACAGAGGTATGCGCAAAGGCTAGAGTAAAGCTTCAGAAGTGCCTTTGGGTGTGTGACATCCATCAAACGGAGTCAGGGAGGAGTGTGAGTCGGCCAGGTGGCTCCAGGAAAGAGGCAGAGATGAGGGGGCTGGGAGGAGGAACGTTGTACCCTTAGAAGACTGTGGCCAGGGAAGGAACTGTTAACACCACCATTGTCTCTTGAAAGTATAGAGAATGGCAACTTGATTTCCTGCTTTTAGGAACTGAACACCTGTCTTGGAGAAGGGGGATTCTCGAGACTCTACCACCAAACTACATCCTCCATCTTTTCCTTTACTTTGGAGACGGAGTCTAGCTAAGCTGTCTAGGCTGATTTCAAATATGCATTTCTCCTGCTTGAGCCTCCAAAGTAACAGGGATTACCCA
>NW_004955418.1:25863325-25892801 GCF_000276665.1 Chinchilla lanigera | reverse complement strand
TTTCTTTCTTTCTTTCTTTCTTTCTTTCTTTCTTTCTTTCTTTCTTTCTTTCTTTCTTTCTCATTACCTGGGTAGAAGTTACATGGGTGTCTTAACACATTAAGTTATTCTCGGTTATTCATGATCAAATTATTTTATCCTAACAGGTTGCGTTTCCCAAAGCCCAATCTGAATCAGTGCCTTTTACTTTAGCTAAATTCTCAAAAGTGGAGAAACCTTGGGAACCAAGTCAGGAATCTTTTCTAGATTCAAGGTAGGGACCATGAGGTTGGAATCTGAGACTAAATCAAAAACTATAAGACAGTGTGAAAGCCTATTGTGGCAAAGCAATAAACCCCCGTGTAAGTATGTCCTGAAGCTTCTCAAAGCTGAACATTATCAGCTTGAGGCTGTACGCTGTTGTAGCTCACATCTCATTACCAGCTTCCCCTTTATTGGTTACTTTCAGTCATTACCTATAAATGTTTATGCTTAAGGGCCTTCCAACTAGATGTACCCGAGAGTGTAGGAGTGATAATTTTAACATGCCATAAAAAAGAACACTGAAGATTCAAAGTCTCACAGAAGAAATAAACAAAATGCAAGGAAGTAATAGGGGCTGTGAAAAACAGAAAGTCCGGAGTCAGGGAAGGCATTGGAAAGGGGCAGTGGGAATAAGACTTTGCAGGTGGAAGGACAAAGATTTTAAGTTGGGAAGCTTGTGACAGCGGAGAAGCTCAGAACCACGCAGAGGCACAGGTGCTGTACAGGGTCAATTCCACTTTCAGAGCAACAGGGAAAACTGGACTGAGCTTAGTCTCCAGCTGTGACCCTAGCCTCCTCCCAAGGGAAGCTTCTGCAGCTTGCTGGCTCCTTTATAAGTATGGTTTTTTCTCAAGAAAGCTTTGTTTGGGGGCTACCTTTCAGACAACCAAAATACTTGGATTGTTACCTTGTCTGAGCCTTACATTCATTGCTTTGCCTGGGACTTTTTCACTTCTGGAAAAATTACATCTTGAAACACCTCACTTTGATTAAAAAAATTGTTGGTGATAAATGCAACTTCATCATCCAAAACTAAGTATTTGTGAGGCAAAGCTCTGTTCTTCCTGAATGTGAACAAATGATAAACATTTTAGTAGTATATATAAAAGCATGAATATATATGTGATACATTGAATAATATGAACAGGAAGCACATTCTTTTGAGACTGATAATACTAATAATTTATTAAAATTATTTTAAGAACATTATCTCTACATTTCTTTCTTTCAGACTTGTAGTCAGAAAATCACACTTTTACAACATTTCCTTTCTAAAAGTGTAGTCTCCTTTGTGAATAAGGGCACTGGGGTAAAATCTAATAAGCAAGAGGAGGTAGTGCCACTAATGGGATGATTCAGCGACAAAAGGGAAATACCAAGCTTAAATAAGATAATTGCAGGAAAATATTCTAATTCTGTAAAACTACTGATAAAGTCTGGAATATAGCGTTAAATGTCTGTTTAGAAGGGTAAAGTTTAAGCTTCTGAAGTCAGGCTCATTCACACGGTTCACGGCTTTGAGGATGGTGCTGAAATCTTTATACGGGTGGTACAGGACTTCATTCCTTCATACGGATTTGGCAAAGGTTTTTTAAAGCTCACATTGTTTTGAACAATTTTTTCTTTTATTTAAAGAAAGTCTGTGCTGAAATTGCTATTTTACACATAGGAGGACTCTAAACTATTAGTTAATAGTACTATAGAAATGTCATTTTATTGAAAAGACAGTTTAATTTTAAAAATGAGTCCATTTTCCATGCTAAAATTCAAATATTAAATAATAGCAGTCACTGATAAGAGCTAAGTAAATATTAAATTGTTTCTTCCAAAATATGTTAGTTTTTAAATTGAAAGTAAAATTGTACATATATGTGAGGTAACATTGTATTTCTCTACAGAAATGTGTAATAGTCAAATAAAAGGGATCATATCTCATCGTATCTCATTGAACATTTATTTCTTTGTGGTGAAGACATTCACAATCTTTTCTTCTAGGTATTTAAAAACATAGAGTACACTATTGTTTGTTTATCTCATTTCTGTTGTATTAATACATAGTAGTGCTATAATTGGAAATGTTACATTAGTGGTTAGACATATTAAAGCCAATAAATATTTCAAAATTTCAAAGATACCTACAACCCATCCCTCTTTTTCACTTTCTTTTTGATCTCCTATCTTCCATTCCTTTTCCTTCCTACCTTAACTCTATCCTTCCTTCTTGCCTTCTTTCTGACTTGCATATTTACATAAAATCATTAATTATAAACTACATACCATACATCTAAAATTGAGTGTAACCTCATGATATTTATGTATGTTCATATAATTATATATATATGAGTTTAAGTACTGTTTGTAATTATATGTACAAATACATTTGAACTTTAAATAATCAGTCTTTTCTAGGTTTATTTGCTTTATATTGTTGAATTGAATATTGTTGATGATATGACCTTTTCACAATATAATAATTTTTCTTTTGATTTAGAACTTGTTGATAATAAATTTGGACACTATCACATAATTTACCTGATATGAAACAGAGAAACTTCAACTTTAGGGAAATTTTTAAGTTTTCCTCGCTGAATGTGAGAATGTTGTAAGAATAGTGAATCTACTTGACACAATTAAAACAGTAGGAAAGTTACAACTAGCCATGAAGTTTTTATGTTTTTCTTGAAGTAAATAATTTAGTTGCTAAAAATAAACCTTTTTTTCTGATCTCGGGAGATTTTGCACCACTAACATTTTGAAGTTATTTACTTTGTACATTTATTTGTTATTGTTTGAGTCTATTAAAAATTATTTTGACATTCTTGGATCACATTAGAGCAATGAATGTCATTTGCTTTAAATGTGTAGAAATAATTATCTTGTAGCCAAAAACAAAAATAAAACAAAAGCACAAAAACATTCCCCATAAAACAAAAGAAAATAAGAAAATGTTAGAGTACACAATCGAACAAATAGTTCTGTAATTTAAGCAATATTTTAATGCATTTTTTGAAGTACTGCTTTATATTAAAAAGGGAAATGACTTGAATCATTAATCACACATGACTAGACATTTTTTGACCCCTGAATTAATAATCTATATATATAGATTATTGACCTTATTAAAAATAATCAAAATATTTTTTCATGATGAGCATATAATTATGTCATAATTCACCAAGTCAGCTAATTATTAGAGGTTTGGCTCTAAGTTTCCACGTTTTTGGTCAATATTGATATTACATTGAAATAAGGATTCTGCCATATTTGGAAAGTAAATCAGTGTTTACTTTTTATATTCTTTCTGAGCTAATACAAAGATTTCCATGCAAAAATCTCTGTCATGTTTTATGTTTTCCTTTTTTGTTGCTCTTGTTTTTTTTTGTTGTTGTTGTTGTTTGTTTGTTTTTTTTTGAGATAAGCTCCCTCTAAGATCAAGCCCTAGGCTGGCCTTGATCTCAAAAGCAACAGTGAGGATCCTACCTCAGTATCCCCAGCATTAGGACTGCAGGTGTGGTCCACCTGCATGGTTATTTTCCAAATCATTAACTAAAAACTTCCACCCATCCCAATGTGAACTTTAGTTTTATTCAGTAAGTAATTATGGGGATAAAATTTAGATTTTTAAAAAAAGCAGATCCAATAACATATCGTTTATAAATTTCAAGAAATAAATATGACATACAGAAGAATATAATTTTTCTTTAGATTACCACCAACTATAACAGGTACTATGTTAATAGAAACATAGGCTAGAAGTCAATATCACTGAATCATTTATTAAGATTTTATTATACTGTATGTGCATACATATGTATACACCTCTGTGTGTGTATACTTTATTTCCTTCCATAAACTTTGCATAAACTTTGTCAAGTAATTTTAAGGTGTTCTTTTTTTTTATTATTTTCCTCTGCTGAGGATTGAACCCAAGGATTTCCTGCACATTGGGCTTGTCACTGAAGTGTACAGACCTAAGTTTACTAGTTTAACTGGTGACTTAATAAAGTTCTTCAAAGAAGTATTACTTATATACTTCAGGAAAAATATTTCTGCCCAGTTATTTATGTACTGATTTCATGTATACATCATTTGTCTTCATTATTTGTACTGCTCTGCCAGGAAGGAGGGTGAGCTTATCTGAGCCATCTGTAGGGAAATGGATGTACCTTGAGATCATAGTGAGAAGTGAAATAAATCAGACACACGAGCTTAAATATCACATTATTTCTCTTTTGTGAGAAAAATAAAATATAAATAATGAGCAAAACAAAAGATAGATCATAAGCAGTAGAAAGATCGATCTTTTGCGAAAGGAAAGGGGGAACACAGAACCGTTGTGTGTGTGGCTGCTCCAGGCTGTGACCCTTTTATGCCGCAAAGGTGCTCTAAGAAACTGAAGGAAGAACAAGGAATCCAGAGAAGTCAGTTTAATTCCAGATTTCCCTGCAACTTGACACCCAGAAAGGCAAAATAAACTGTTTTTCACGTCAACCACACAGATAATCAGTTCATATTCCATTGTATGTTGCATTTTCTAATGATGGTTAAATACTCCAAGGCCAGTGTTATCTTGTAAGTGGGAAAAAGGAAAATTATAAATGTGAATTCAAGGAGTGTTTATTTAAAGTGCAAGACAGAACACAAGTATTTTGCGGTTTGGTAAATACTATAGCAAAACCTTTCAACATCTGTGCGAGATGGACACATAGGGTACTTGTGAAGGAGCCAGTTGCTCCAGCTCTCAGCCCTGACCCTCTGTCCCCTGGGGCAGCTGACATCCAGAGCCTGCATGCAGGGCAGGAGGAGGGCACAAAAGGAGGAGAAAGGAAAGAACCAAGTGGTAGAGTGGGAGGCACTTGGGAGTCAGAAAAAGCTCAGATTTGTTTGCAGCTTTACTGACCATCTTGTGTGACCTTTCGGAAGTTATTCTGAGTCTATGAATGTAGATTTTTCTTATGTATAGTCTCCAGAAAGTAATGTAGTCTTCACAGGACTATTATCTGGGTTGAACAAATTAATTCTACAAGGGGTCTTCTCTAATGACAGACATATTTCATTAAGTGGTGGCTTTTTTCCTCTCCCCTTTTCTTATTCCTTCCCTGTCCCCTCTCTCTGTCTTTCTTTGCCTTTTTGTTTCTCTTTTCTTTTTCTCCTCTTTTTTATTTTATCCTTCCATGTTTCTATGTGCCCTTTTCTCCTCCTAGTACCATAATTCTTTGGAAAAATAAAGAGTAGCAAAGGCACCTGCTGTGTTTGAAGTTCCCTGTACGTGCTAGGTTTGTGCTAATATGATGCATTTCTTAAAATTTTTTTGGAGCCGATTATGTTACACATTATGACAATATAGTGCTTAAATTTAGGCAAAATAGTTCTGCCTGATTCAAAATAAGTAGCATAATGGTTCACACAGATAACGATTAGTACTTCATAGGCCATAGTAAAAGCTTAACACGGTACTTATGAGAATGTGCAATCCAGGTTGTATTGACATACTCAAAGAAAAGTTACCTAACAGAAAGTGGTTATGTGCCCAGAGGAACATTTTCATGGCTTAGGTGTGGTAATATATGATATTTACTTGATATTGAACAGTGCCTAGTTTGGGTCATGTCACATGTCCCAGGTGAGTCCAGTACTCTTGCATTTGCAGTATTGTTGAAAGCTGTTGCTCACTTGGTTAGTATGTAAGATGATTGCAGATTGGACAGAAGACAAGAAAGCTCATCTATCATTCTATCAAACCCAGAAAATTCTCACTATTCTAAAACACAATGTTATTTTGTACTAGTAGAAAAATATGCTCACAGCATAGCTTGCAATCTATGCATCTGACTATCATGATGAATCCAATAAAATTGGTCTATTCTTTTTTCTTCTTTCTGAACCCTATCTAATTCTATTGCTCTTGAATTTACTTAGTTTGTAAAAACCTAGAGTGTAAAAAATGTAATGTGTAATAATAAAAATTTATGTACTGCCACCTAGATACACAGAGAAAGTACTTGCTGGGTACAGGCACAAACAAAAAACTCACACATGTACCTAAACACTTGTATTTAGAAAATAGGATCATCAGTTTCCACACGGATCAATATTTTCTCAGTGTTTTTGTTGGAAAGGTAATGATGTGGGAAGCATCTCTCTCGGCCTCTGTCTCTACCTCTCTTTCCAAAGACTTGTACCTTTGTCTGTTAAGTCTAGTTTTCCTGAATATCAAGAAATAAATTTTCAAACAATGCCCAGCTGACATTCAGCAGCAAGGAAGAACAATATTTCTAAGTTTTCTTAGTACAATTGTTAAACAAATGTTTTGCATTCTAGATTTTTAGGAGAGTTCTTATTTTATCCAAGAATCTAATCACAGCCATGGTTTTATATTCTTCACTTTTAAAACAGAAATATTTCTTCAAATCTGGAGTACACTTTTTAAATTATTAATATCAAATGCACTGGAGGGAAGCAACCACAATAATAGATCCAGACAGCACGTCTCTTGGTACTAACTTTCTGCTATCCGTTCAGATAGAGAAAATGAAAAATATTGATTCTTCCAAGCCATGTTAGTGTAGGAAAGGTCAGATATTGACCCTTTGTAGTGTGAAGCTTTTTATGCTTTAGTCTTCAGGTGGCCTGTAGCTATAAACAAATATTTATAGGAAATAATCCATGCATGAGTTTTTCACTTCAGTCATGGGTTCTTACTTAAAATAAGCCCCTGGTTCAATAAGCTTCAGATGCTACTCTTAAAAATTATCTCCTTGACTTTCACTGTATCTATATCAGTTAAAGGTGTTAAGATATCAAAACTAAATGCAATAGAATCAGGAATGACTAAAATGTCAAGATTTAGCATTAAATCACTGCCAGATAATTTTAACCCATTTTATAAGAATGTTTGTACCCAAGCAAAAACTGACACATATTTGAAGTTTTCATTATTATGATATTTCAGAGGAACTTTTTGGCCAATCTCGGATAATAAATATTTACCAAGTAAAAAATTTTATGGCAATTCATTTTATCTCTTTTCTGTAAAATAAAAAATAATTTTCACCTTGGATCCCGGTGTGATGGCCTGCACCTGGCAGCCTGAGGACGGGGCAAGATTGGTAGACAGGGTAGCAGGGACAACCTATCACTTCTGCTGCAGCAGCTCAGTAGGCTTCACTAGAGTGGGAACACAGGTAAGATTACCCAAGCTCATGACTACCAGGAGATGTGGGTGGTTGGGGGCCATTTCAGATGTTTTCCCCTATTATCAGTCACCACTAACAGTCTTCAAACAGAAGATGTGCTTCTATACATTAGTGGTCAAGGTGGGGGTCCCCTCACTGTGATTAGTCCTAGAGGATACAATGTGCACGATGTCTGCCTTAGAGTTCTATCAACTAATTGTTGAATGATTTCTTCTCCCTAGAGATCATGGTATGGAGATGACAGAAGCCGAGGAGGAAGCTCTCCCATTCAAAGTGTGATTAGATAAACAGCTTGTCACTTGTGATACCCTTTTGTCATGGTCCTGTTAGCTGGGGTTGTCTGTGTGTGTTAGCAATGCAATCTGATTCGGCACCATTAATAAATTCTTCATTGTCCCTGTTGATTCCTAAATCTAGGCTGCCTAGCTCAGAGAGTCCCTTCACACACAAATTCTGGAATCTTGAACTGGTGCCTCTGGAATCTTATGCCTCTCCTTACCCTTCTGGCTCTTTTAAATTTTCCTCTGCAATCCTTTCAAGCCTGGCCATTTCCAGTTCTTTCCTCCATCCTCGCTTCCAAGCTGTACTCTGGCCATCTCAGCCCTTTTCTTTTCCATCTCTCTTTCCACTGTTTCCCATTTATAGTTCAAAACTACGTATAAGAGTCTTCTACTTAAATTTTACTTGAGAACAACCTATAAACTCCTAAGCCTTGTGGTAAGGGCCATTAACCATCTGACCAGGTAACTGTAGCAGACTCGTTTGCACTTCTCCTCCCTCTCCATCCAGTACTCTAACCCACCTGGTGCATTCCCAGCTTGCAATAAGGACCCGTGCTGCAGGGCTTTGTCCAAGATTGGCATGAGACACGCTCCTACCTTGCTACACTTCCTGAGGCAAACTGGATTCTCCCCAGCGTTCTTTAGCAGCTCTCAAAGCAAGGCAAATGGACTCAGGGACTGTTTTAATGTTTCTTCTCTAAACTTTAGTTTTAAATCTGTATAAATTACACTTGCTTCAGGAGCACATGCACTAAATCTCTGTAAATGAAAACATACCTTTCCTAGTTCAGTGAGAGAGTTCAGGTTGGCACTTAATTGTCATTGGGTAGAATCCTGCTTTGCTCTCCTGTTTTTCTTTTTCTTTAAGGTGTATTCCTAATGTGTGCAAAGTTATGTAAAAGTATATACAGCTTGAGAGCAAAGGGCACTGGGTAGTGGGAAATCCCACCTCCCTGGGCTACTGTAGAATTTAAGAAGCCAAGACTGGAGGAGGGAGCTAGTTTCCCAACTTCTGAGGGCCTCAGACTGAGGACTGCTCCCTCTGCGTGAGGTAGCCTCTCACTACAGATTTTATAACCATCCAGATAAATGCCACTGAATGAAAAATAAAGCACCTCAATCTCACTGTTCTTTTATGCTTTTCTCCCAAATGCACACTGACCCATTACTTACATCAAACGTAGACTATAAATTCTTGCATTTACATATCCTTAGAGTCGTGGACTCAGACTTCACTTGAATAATTTTAAGACGCTCTTGAGGGCAAAGAGATGGAGAATTACATGTTCACTCAGAGGCTCATATCATATCAATTATTTTTACTGGGCTCTGTGAATGCTTTTATTACACAAATTAATTATTATTATTGTCTTAATTTGATGACTACTAAGTGTGTCCTATGGTGCAGTACATGACAGAGAAGTTATTTCTTTTCTGGGTTTTCCAAAGTAAGTAATCAAGTGCAATATTTAACCTTTAGTTTCCTTATATAGTAATTATACATAGTATATAAACCCATAAACACATCACATGTGCATTAACATGTATTTACTATATATTCTCTATATATACACCAATAAATAGAGTAATTTTTGACAACTATGTTAATATAAAATGCATGTCAGATGCATATAAAGGATAAGTTTTGAAGGCTGTTTTACAAGCAGCAATTTTAAATCACAAGTCTTTTATATTTCTAATTTTGATGCAGGATACAAAGAAGTGGAAGCATGTAAGACCTCCCTCTGCAGATTTTTGACACCATTTTTCACATACTCCTCCAAGTGCCTCATTCGTTCAGTGGGCTCCTGTGATAGTCTAAAGCCACAAAACACCTCAGTGGACAAATCAGACAAGACAAAAGTGTTAGTAGCTAACTAAAGGGGTGCTGCGAAGAAATATGCATGCAATTGATGAAATTATATTTAGGTTGAATGCTTATGAAGTCTGTGAGAGGAAGGGTAGTTATATAGTTAGCCAATTAGTGAAGAAATTGTATCATTTATCAGAAACTTTATACATTCATTGGCTACTGCAGGAGCTCATAAGTTGTATACAGGTCCAGTGGCACGTTTTACTTTCAAAGTGGTTAATAGATTTGAATGGACTTCATTGCAGCTAGTTTAAATGCAAGGCAAAGAGAAATAGGAGGCTGCATAGTTGTAGGAGCAGATAGAAACAGAGGTTGGTCACCTGACTGGCTCAGATCACCAAAATATCTGCTGTGGTTTCCTGAATTCACAACCAGCCCTAAGAATTGGCAGTGGGACTGCTGAGACCTCAAACTCTACTGAACAAATTCCACCTGATATCTCCTTGTAGGCTTGAGATGCCATTTCTTAGGGACTTACAATATTAAACATTTTTATATGCTTATTTCCCGTTTGTGTATCCACTTTGTTGTGCTGTATGTTCAGATCCGTGCCCATTTTTAAGAAGGTTTATTCAGTATATTTTAAGTGAAATTCACTCTATTCAGTACATAAGGATACGAAGATGTGTGTGTTAGCGGTGTAATGGGACATTTCAATGCACATAGGCTTTGTGCGATGTATACATCGGGTTAAACATGCCTGTGCGCAACTTTTAATTAAGTTGCCTGCTTTTTCTTGTTGGATTTCAACATTCTTTTCTGTTTAGTAATGGAGATTTTTCTAGGTTCTTGGCATAGTACGTAAATGTTTTACCACTAAGTTACAGCCCCAGCTCTAACACTTTTTGTGTAGCAGTCCTTCAACACAGCAGTATTTTGCAAGTCCTTTCTCTCAATCTTTACATTACCTTCTTAATGTCTAAATGAAGAACTTTAATTTTAATAAGTATAGCTTACCATTATTTTTTGCATTACATCAAAAAATTTACACTTCTTGTATTACATCAAAAAATTAATCACTATACCCAAGGTTATAGGTATTCTCCTGTTATGTTTAGGTTTTTTATCATCTTGTATCTTAAATAAATGATTTGGAGTTATCTGGTTGAGAATATAAGGTCTTTACCCAGATTTATTCCTATGCGTGTGAATGGCCAGTTGTGGAAAAAACAGCTTATTGAAAAGACAGACTGCAGTACTGTGCCAACTTTGCCTTTATATCAAAAATTAATTCCCAGTATTTATTGAAGTCTGTGTCTATGTTCTCCATTATGTCCCACTAATGTTTTCTTTCTTTCACAGAGCTGCAGCCTTGATCATTGCAGCATAATTGTGAGTCTTGAAGTTTGGTCCTGTAAGTGGTGTGCTGGTTATTCTGCGTGCTATTCTACCAACTTTACAATCATTTTGTCGGTGTTCTTAAGTTCCTTGATGACATATTGCTTATGATTTCAGTAACCTATAGATCAAGTTGAAAAAAGATTTTTTATTACAGTACTGGGGATTGAACCTAGGGCTTTCTAAATAAGCTACATCCCCATCACTTTGTACTAACTTATGTTGATCATTTTGAAACAGGGTATCACTAAGTCACCAGGTGGCTCATGTTCATGGTAATCTTCTTGACTTAGCTATCCAGAGTGCTAGGATTACAAGCCTGTGGTATCATGCCTAGCAAAACTGACATATTGATAATGTTGAGTTTTCCTACTTGAGAACAGAGGATATTTCTCAGTTAACTTAGACTGCTTATCACTTTCAACAGAGATTTTTTTGTTTTCTTACATACATCTTATAGCTAAATTTGTATCTAAGTATGCATTTTGGGATGTTAATGAAAACAATATTGTTTCATATTTCAGATCCTACTTCTTCATTTGTGATACACATGAATGAGGTTGAGTATTGTATAATAATCTTACATTCTCTAACTCTGTTTGATTACATCGTTTGTTGCAAATTGTTGTTTTTGTTGAGCTTTTTGTTGTTTGTGTCTTTGTTTTTTAGACTGATTGTGCAGATTTATTACTTTAGAGGTTTATATCAGCTGTGAAGAAAGACAATTTTATTCCCTCCTTCTTGATTGAATACCATTTTTGTCTCTTATTCGTGCTACTGGATGATTTAGGACTTCCAGGGTGAGTTTGAGAAGCAAAGTTAGAGATTTCTTTCTTTGTTTTGGTTCATACTATTAAATCTTCCACTTCATTAAATATGAGGTTTGTTGTGGATTTTATAATGTCACTATTAAATGGAAGCAATTCAAAACTATTCATTATTTACTAAACTATTTATTACAAAGAACCATGTGGGTATAATCAGATGATTTTCCACATCTACTGATATCAATAATAGTTTTTTCAACCTACCTATGTGAAGGATTACATTAATTGATTTTTAAATATTGATCCAGCCTTACCAGCTTGGAATAAATTCCACTTGATGATAGTGTATTCTTCTCTCTACACATAGTTGGTTCGGATTTACTAATATCTTACTGAAGGGCTTATGTCTTTACTCATGGGAGTTATTGCTCTCTGTTCTTATTGTCATAGAATCTCATTGGCTTTTTTTGGTATTAGGGTAGTTGTGTCCTCATTGAATATATGTATGAGTTATACTTTATTAGTTATTTACATTGAAGCTATCTAAAGATTTACCATTTTGCCTGAATTCTTACCATTTGAAACTATTATGAGTTCTAAAAAAAAATTTCTAAAGTTGAAACTGTGATAATTGAAAGCAAAATCTTTGTTTTGCTTTGTTTTTGTTTTTTGGTGCTGGGGATCAAACCCAGGACCTTGTGCTTGCCAGGCAGGTGCTTGTATCACTGAGCTATATGCCTGGCCCCTAAAGCAAAATCTTTATTGAGAACTAATAATTAGTTTGAGTTAGATTAATTAAATTCAGTCTCTATAAAACCTATTCATAGCTTATATCTTCTAAAGTACTGCTAACACTTATTGAAAAGTGGTACTAACATCTGCTTTAAATCTGTTGAAAGTGGTTGAGTCAGACAGACATAATTATGTGTTATTTAGCCAATAGTTTCAAACCTGTATTTAAATAAGTATCATAGCTCCTTCTTTCCACAAACAAACATTATATGAAAATTCAACATGTAATGCAAGGCTAGGAGGGATTTTGTGGTAAAGGGAGGAAAGAAGCATGAAAGGCAGTCCAGCCCCTGCTTCCTTCTTTTATCACCCGGATGACCTTGAGGCGCCTCTCTGAAGGATCTCTGAATGCTACCCACTCCTTTATATGTCTCTTTCTGAATTAACCTTTTAATCAGGTCTAATAGTGAGATCCTTTGGTAGTGAGTATGATGAATATACAAAAAAATGTTGTTTTAAACCCGTAATTGAATTTTCTTTAATGCAACTCAAATGCTATTGGAAGCCAGCAATGTGACCTTGCTTTCCTGTTTGCTGTATCAGGCCTTCCAGGTTTCCCCTTATGTAGACCTGCATTATGGTTAGGAGTCAGTTCAGAGCTTTGTGTTCATCCGGCTGTTTAAATCGCCCCTGCTTGTTCTTGTTCCAGTGCCTGCCAGCTTCCTCTGCACTCACATAGAACTCTTGATGACCCCATGTGCTTGACATCTGGATCTTCAGTGCTGCTGAAATAGTCAGATGTTAGAATGTAAATGTAGAGCAATCAATAATTTTAAATATTATTCTCTTGTTTGAGTAAAATACCTCTAAAGTGTTGAAAGTAATTTAAAAACAATGTAGTAAAGATTCAGAGCTAAAGGTTCTAAATCTTTTTTCCAGGTTTCTCTGGAGATTTCCTTTAAATGATAGAGACACAGAAAAGACTCACAGATAACACTATCTCCCTGGAAACAGCCCCCTTCTTAACTGAGGACAGCAATTCCCCAGTCATAGGTGTATTCATTCATTCCCAGGAGTACATTCTCTAAACGTATACGATTTTGTAGGAAGAGCATACACATACATTGTATTGACACTTCTGAAACATTTTTAATTTCAAAATAGCTTCATGAAATTTTATCCATTTTGTTATGTGTATTTACTATGCATTCGGGGCTGGGGATTTGGCTCAGCAGCATAGTGCCTGCCTGGCAAGTGCAAGGTCATGAGTTCAATTCCTGGTACCTGAAGAAAAACAAAAACAAACAAACAAAAATACAATGCATTCATTTGACCCCTTGAAAGAATTTCATGAACTGTATCACCTACAATTTGGTCAGATCATTTTGTGGGATGAAGTACAAATAAATGATAGGTTTCCTGAGGGATTCCATCTTACCCTTAGAGCAATCTTTCAGTTGCTTTCTTAGGAGTACATGTCTGTCTCTTCCCTGTAGGAACCAAGTGGTAAGAGGTGATTAGTAAGTTCTCTCCAGTTAGTAAACAAAATTTCTCCCCTTCATTTTGCTAATGTTTGCATGTTACTCAGGTATAGCTGGTGTCTTAAGAGAATTCTCATAAGGTATTCAGTATAAAATCATCCAGTTGTCTAAATCCAGAGGGCCTTACATAGAAGTACAATACCAAAAATTCATATAGAGGATCACAGTTTCTTCAATCATTTTTCTGTTTTCATCACCTCTTTATGACACCTCCTTAGATAGGAAATTTTGCAATTACCGAGGAATAAGGTTTATGTCATAGGGACCCAGCAGTCAGCTTTCTTATTTTTTCATTCACAAATGTTAATCTCTCACCTATGTCTTTTCTTGAGTTTGTCTAATTGTTCCTGTTATGATTGCAGTTATTATTTTACTAGTAGTAGTACTAATTTTTTGTGATTTAAGTGATAGTTACGGGACAGTAAAATAAATAGAGTCATACACAATTCAGTGATAGAGACAGTTCCTAAGTAAATTTTTGTGAGGCTATATTGTTCTTTGGAAACACTGAGGTCTACGCAACTCATCTCTGACTAGACCCTTATGGAAGGCAGGACTGTCACCCATCAAAGTTACCATATTCCTTCAAATGATGATAAAGAAATTTCAGCTCTTTTCACTGATGTTGATCTACTCAGTTTTGTTCAAATTTTGAAAATTTTAAACACATCAGTTGAAAAACTCATGTACTTTGAGAAGATTTGGACATTTTGTCAGAATAATCTTACTATGGTTGTCTTGGTTACTTTTCTCTTGTTGCTGAGACAAAATACCCAATGCCCAAAATGATGGAAGGAAAGCTTTATTTAGCTTACAGTTCATGGACATTTTAGTCTATACACAGCTGGCTCCAAGGCAGAACGGCGCATGGCAGAGGGCAGCAATCCATGGCAGTGGAAAATAGCAAAGCAACAAGAACAAAAGGAGCAGCAAGAAGCCTTCTTCCCTCTCTTAAGTTGTATGCAGACTCCTCGCCCCAGGGCAAGTGCAGCACTCCCAGCCATAATTGCAACTTTGGGAGCTGAGGATTTAGCTCAGCAGCACAGCGCCTGCCTGGCAAGCGCAAGGTTGTGAGTTCAATTCCTGGCACCAGAAGAAAAAACAAAAAACAAACAAACAAAAAACCCCATAATTCCAGCATTAAATGGTGAATCAGTCATAACTCTAGAAGCTGCCCCATGACTGCATGAGACTTTGGGGGGACATCCAGACACAAACCATAACAGTGGTGTTTCATTAAGCATCAGCTGAGAGCATTTCCTAAAGCTCTACTGTAGGGCATGCTCTGCTCTAGATATTGGGGTGTGTCTATGAGCAACACATACAAAGGACTCTGTCTTTATGTCATCTACATTCTAGAAGAAAGACAAGAGACCATAAGTAATAATGAACAAATATCATAATAATTATCAGGCCAATGAGAGAATGTTGCATATGAAAAGGAAGCTTTTTCAGTTTAGATAAGGAGAATATATTAATTAAAAACTGACTTGCTTAAGAGCTCTGTTTGTTATTATTCTTATTACTATTATTATTTGTCCTTTTGTTTTGTTTTTTGGTACCAGGAATCAAACTTAGCACCTTGTGCTTGCCAGACAGGTGCTGTGCCACTGAGCTATATCCCCAGCCCTATTATTGCTATTATTATTGACATTATGTGCTAAGTGATCCATATAATGAATCTTTAAGCAAAACTGGGAAAAAGATTCATTAAAATCCACTTTTTATAGTACATTTTTCTTTTAGAAAATGAATCCATTGACATAAGCACAGAATGACTCTTGTTTCTAAGTATACTTATTGTAAGTGAATCATGAATCACTCAAGTTTCAACTTGGTTAAACTTCCATTAACCATATTTATATAAAAGGCATTTTATAGTTGATTAGAATGAGTAAAATGTTTAATTAGATCATATTTGTTAGAACTTAAATACCTTTAATATTTATTTCTTACAGAAGCCAGAATTCTTAACAGTATTTCCTGGCAATTAAAACATAAAATGATCTGTAACTTCACGTGTGTAATAATTAATGGAAAATTACCCGGATTAACTTGAACCCCTGAGTACAACTGCACGTTTCTCAGCCCAGCAGCACCCATAGAGGAAGTGACGTCACAGAATAATTGCAGCTTTTCACGCTTTTATTTAAATCTCAAAAGTCCTACAAACTTCCCTGTGTGTGAAAGGTGATTGCATTCTGGGGCTGCTGTACTCAGCAGTGGACCCATCCATAGCTGAAGGTCCCCTTAGGAGGTGGGGTCTTGCGTCCACAGATGACCACTGAGGCCCGGACCTGGAGTGTTTATCTCTCTGCCTGGTTCCTCCGTTGTCGTTCGACCTCTCACCGCCAGAAAATGAGCAGGTCCTCAGCTAGGCCTGTGCACTTTCAGTTTCTGCCTTGGAGGCAGCTGCCCACCGACGTGAGCCGAATGACTTCTCCTCCTTTCTATTGTGGGTGCATTTTGTCCCAGCAGCAAGAAAAGAACTAACACTGCAAAGGAGTCAGTTAGAGCGTTTGCTGCCAGCAGCTCACTTTGTCATCCCGACCACCTTGCAGAGTAGTTTTAGGGAGAGGCTGCTGAGTGTAGCTGATAGGAGGTGACCTCCATTTGATGTAACTGGCAGTTTCTACAGTGGAGAGTGCTTAGAATTACAGAAAAATTGATTTTGTTTCTTTTCTGTAGTGGGCAATAAGTGTTTCCACTTTGATTATTGCTGCAGTGGAAAGATATTTTCAAAACTCTGAAGGAAATAATGCCAATTACTAGAACAATATTTTTGGTCTTTTACAATCGCAAGTTGTACACTACATCTGAGACAATTAACATAGTTAAAACATGATTTAAATTTTAACTTCAAAATTGAACTCACGGGGCTGGGGATTTAGCTCAGCGGCATAGCCCCTGCCTGGCAGGTGCAAGGTCCTGAGTTTGATTCCTGGTACTGGAAAAAAAAACAAACAAACAAAAAAGAAAATTGAGCTCACATTTTTTTCTTCATACAAGAATACTCAAGTACATTCTTCTTAAAACTTTTTATAATCCTTTCACTTCATTGCTAAATGAAAATATATCAGAATTCTAAAGAACATATAAGTTACATTAAAGATAAATATTTCAGAAGTTGGAAATGTATATTTCATCTGCTTTAATGACTACATGAAGACATTTCTGAAGCTGCAGTTTGCATTCACATTATATAGCTGTGCTTCATATATTATTTAAGCATTTTAAAATTACAGTTAGTTACATTTGGTGCTAAGCTGTTTTGTTCTATACAAAAGCTGAAGGGATTTCAAAACTTAAGAAATTATATTGAAAATATGTTTAAAAATGAGGAAGAGTTAGTTGAATCATTGATACAATAAATATGTTGGTAGAGGTATGTCCACATGGATTTATCTGCATAAACTGTTGAGATTCAAAACTGTAGAAAATTTTCAGACTGCTAGCTTTGTGATTTTTATATGGAATGTATATCAAAGAGTGAGAAGAATAAAACACATACAAGAAATATTTCAGACAAATAAAAATGTTATCTTTGGGAAGTAATTTGGGTTAAAGTGTGTTTTTGGAACACAAACACCAGAATTCCTATTGTATGCTTCAAATAAATCTATCCATTCATGAAACAGAGGTGAAGTAAATATAAAAGTTTTAGTCAGATTTGCATGAATGCAGGAATCAAGTTTGTACTTGCGGTTATGATCGAAAAATTAAAATGAATTTTCCCAACATGCTAACTGTAATGAATTTATTAGGGTTAAAACTATTACCACATGAATGTACACACTTATTAGGATCTAACAACTTAGTTCTTCTGAAAATATTCCTACATTATATAATTTTTTATTTTTTTGGTTTTTTTTTTCCAGTACCAGGGATCAAACTCACGACCTTGCACTTACCTGCCAGGCGGGTGCTCTGCTGCTGAGCTAAATCCCCAGCCACAACATTGAATAATTTTAATACACATAATGTTAAAAAGCATAAGTGAGTACAGTCATTCATGTTGCTCTAGGGTTTTTTAGTGTGAAATTTAAAAACACAAACATATGAAAACACACTTATTTGTCACTAGATAGTAATTCTTAGAGCTTCCTAGTCCAGCTTTAAGTGATTTATGTCTGAACAATGAGTAAAAATAGCAATAATTCAAACATATGAAATATTTTTTGCTGGTAGACTATTTATATAAGTATTTAAATCTCATGACAAACTTGTTAGGCAGATCTTAGAATGAGACTCATTTCATACAAGCAGAAATGAAGTTACAATGATGTTAAACAGCTTTCCAAAGTTTTACACCTACCAAGCAAAACAGACACGAATACAAACATGCTATGTTGCATCAAGCATCTTTGTAAACACTATTCATCTTTCCTTGTAGAAGTGTAAATAATTCTTCACAAAACACTGGAAACCTATGAGAACAAAGCTGTGTGGCAAATTAGCACCTAAGATCAGTGATATAGTAGATCTTCCAAGGGAAAGAGGTGGCAGATGAACAAAAGGTAGAGATTATAATAGAAAGCACAGGGACAAGAATTTTAGTTTGCTCAACCTCAACTATGGGAGACAAATGGTATGACTTCCAGCATTACTCGAATTCTGAAATTGTCACTGTCCTACAGTCGACTTTCTTCTTATCATGTAGAGACTAGAATACAAGCTTATGCACTGCTTAATTTTTTCTCCAAGCATAAGAATGTTAAGAAAGAGTTGCTTTATTTATTTATTTATTTATTTATTTATTTTGGTTTTTCTCCAGTACCGGGAACTGAACTCACGACCTTGCGCTTGCCAGGCAGGTGCTTTTGCCGCTGGGCTAAATCCCCAGCCCCAAGAAAGAGTTGCTTTAGAGAAAAAGTGATTTTTTTTGTTCAACCTGGGTTCCATTCCTTTAGTCTATTAGGTAAAAACTTGGAGCAATTATAGTGATGACTTTTATCACTTTTCTTTGCAGTGTCTCAAGAATCAGTGCCCTTTGTTTTCTGATGTGCAGTACCTTGAAAAATAGTGTCCCATGTAGTTTGCTTGGTTTCTGCTGTTTCAGAGCATGCTTTTTTGCTATTCCATGTTTAAAATATTTTACGTGCATATAACACAGTTTGTGTATATCTATTCCTTTTTTTTTTTCTTTTTTAGCTTTGGCATATTAGAGAAAATATGTGATAGTTGCCCTAAGTTTGGGTTATTTTGCTAGACATGATATCTCCAGTTTCATCTATTTTCCTGGCCATGTTTCCTGAGAACTTTTGTAGTGGATCTGCATCTCTTGTGGATATCACAGCTGATGTGTGAGTCAGGAATTGTACACAAATTCTATATAGTCAAGCAGATAGACTGATGCACAAAATCTGGCTTGAATAAGCATCTGTGGTGTCTGAAATATATTTTAATTATAAATCAAAACCAAAATTATATTTCCTTTTGTTAATAAAAATGAATGTTATGATAGGCTTGTCTAGCCAGGGAGAAAAAACAATAGAACATAAAGAGAAAAGCTATCTTAAATGCATTGATTATTCTTTTTTACTTTAAAGAGAAAAATTAAACATAAAACAGATTTATAAAACAGACTAGTAGGAGAGTAACAATAATTAATATGTTGACTGCTGTAATTTTCATAGTAGTTACTAGAATAGAAGATATAGGCATAAAATATTGTCCAAGTAGTATTAGCATAAACCTTTCTTTGCAATGAACTGAGAGAATCTAGGTGAATAAGTACCTTAACTGTCTTGGAGAAATATATACATGTATATAATCTTTTTCCTTTTCTCATTCTTCCTTTCCCACTTACCCCCATCACAATGTTTCTTTTCTTTTATCAGTTTCTTCCAAATTCACAATATCTATTGAAAATTTTTTATCCTGTTTAGTTGTTCAGCTTCTCACACTAGTGAGAAAATATGATGATTACACAGGTAGGTCTGATTTATTTCACTTATGAGAACAGTCTTGAGTTGCATCCATTTATCTATAAGTCTCAAGTTTCTCCTTCTGTATGGCTGAGTAGTACTCCATTATATTAAAAATTCTTTTTATCTATTCTTTGGTTAATGGGCATTTGAGTTGTTTCCAAGATTTAGCTATTGCAAATTGTGTTGCATTAAACATGGGTGCACATATATCGCTATGGTATAATGTTTTTAACTCTTCTGGGAAGATATCCAGAAGGGGAGTAGCTGGTACCCTAACTTACTTAGTAAACTGCTAGTTTACTAAGGAATCTCCACACTGATTTCCACAGTGGCTGCAGTAGTCTACCATCCCACCAAATAAGGAGAAGAGTTTCTTTTTCCCCACAGCCCCTCCAGCATTTGTTATTAACTGATTTCTTGATGATTGACATTCTTTCTGGAGCAAGAACAAATCTCAGTGTTGTTTTAATTTGCATCTCTAAAATGGCCACATCATTCTTAGCAAACAAATATACATCAACCATAACATTTTATTCATGTAAAAACTATCTAATCTTAAAGAGGTAAATTGCTGTTATTTTTCAAAAACTGGCTACACATTTTGTAAATGTAACGAATAGTCAAAATGTAATTAATGGATCATTTTATCTAATGTGTAATAAGGTCGTTACTGTGATTCATATATGCTAAGGAACTGCATATCATTTCAAATCTTTATTATATTCATTCATTCACAGATTCATTCATTCATTCGGCAATTTGAAGCTTGCAGTCTGTCCCGTAATTGCTCTCCCTGCCGATGATGTATTAGGAAAAGGATGTCTGGTTCTCATCCTTATAGAGCTTTTATTTGCCGGTGGAGATAGGCAATAAATAGGCAAAGATAGTAGGTGAAAGAAATAAAGTCAGCCACAGGGCAGTGATTAATGGTTTGTGTGTAAAGGCCTCTCTCTTTTTTAACATTAAGGAAGAGCTAAAGGGGAAGAAAAAGGACTTAGTAGACAAAGAGGGTTGCGGAAACTATTCCAGGAAATACTATGCTAAAATGCTCCAAAGTGAGACAGAGTTCGGTAGGTCCTGAGTCTGAAAGGACCAAAGACTGGCGGCACACTGGCAGAGAGCTGGACCTCACAGGATCTGAGGACCAGGAGAAGGCACTGAAGTGTACGCTAACAATGGAAAGAGATTCCGTGCACAGCGTGGGTTGCACAGAAAGGGGTAAAACTGGGAGGAGGAGGAGACCGTTCAGAGTTTCTTAGGATGAAGTTTCTCCTAAAATGATGGCTCTGAGACTAAGACAGGGTACACGAGGGCTGTATACCTGGACGTGTTCAGTGCACAGCTGCTGAACTTTGAGGTAATGAAGGAAAATCGGAGCTCTGCTTCGGGGCATTTGGAATTCTGCTGGCCTCCACTCCGTAGGACACAGGCTGGCGCCCTGTTTGCTGCTCAGCTGGTGAGACACACGGCTGTGTCCTGCGCTTGTCCCTGGTCCAGCCGTCCGAGGTGCAGGCGGGAGGATGGAGGGTCTTGCCTGCTTGGCAGAGGGTCTCATTCTACCAGGGGTGCTGCTGTCTGCCTCTGGGCCCCTGCCCAGTCTCCAGGGTCCTCTGATGAGTGAGCCCCGTCTGCACAGAAGCATCGCCGTGTGTGAGAGGCAGTGCACTGAGACAGGGCGTTTTCCACCCAGTATTAAATGACTGCTATGGCTGCAGATAAAAAGATGAAAAAGAGAGAAACTTCAACAAGCACTTATTTCCTTTGGGTTTCACTATATTACACCCTTGTGGGTTTTCTTATATCCCTCTAACTGCTCCTTCTCAATTTCTTTTGAAGGGTTTTTCATCTCCAGCCCATCTCTAAATATTACCGTCCCAGCGCTCAATCCAAGTTCCCCAAAACTCTTGCCCTAGGCAGTTTCATCTCTTTCAGAGCTTTAAATATTTATATGTGATGATTGGACTATATCTCATTCAGTCACCCCGCCCTTGATTGGTTTATCCTGTCTCTTATGGCTGCCATGTTTGAAGCATCTGAAATGTAATAAAAGCTAAATGTAAAACTGAAGTCAATTCAGAACTAAATTCCTGCTCTTGCCCATACTGAAGCAGTTTATTATCTCCTTGGTAATACCTCCATCCGCTGAAGTACTATGCAAGCCACCCATGCCAGTGTACAACTTAGGAAAACCTATCTGATTGTTGATGTCAAAACAGCGTGGTTCTGTCTCGTCACTTCACTAATTTCAGTATGGTTGAATAAGATCCAGTCTAATTTTGGCTTCTATATCTTTATCTTTCCCAACTCTTTCCAGTCAAAATTTTCCAGTCACCCAACTTGCTTTTTTCTTTTCTTTTCTTTTCTTTTTTTTTTTTTTTTTTCTGGTAGCGGGAACAGAATTCATGATCTTGCTCTTGCCAGGCAGGTGCTGTGCCGCTAAGCTAAATCACCAGCCCCTCGATTTGCCTTTTGATCACTGTTCCTTCAGCATTTTCCTGACTCAGAAACCTCACACATGGCCATTCTCCTGCTTGGAATGTTTTCTCTCAGTGTCTTTTTTCAACTCCGATGGAAGTTAAATTCTACTCCACGTCCAGATTCAACCATACGTACAACATTATCACAAAATAGCATTTGTAACATCTCACACAAATTTATGCTCTGTACTATGATTTTCTTTTTTTTTAATTTGAAAGATAAACGAATGAAAACATCTTAACAAATACACATACATTTAGAAAATAACACAAAAACAATACAAGTGATACAGAATCTCAGGCAAAGTGATAGGAAATTAATAATGGTTGTTGTATTACATATTGAAATCTTCAGTTTAGATACTCAGATAAACAAATATAGACACGTAAGATTGATCATACATTTAAACGTGAACTGTTCCTTTCAACAGAGCAATAAAACTCACTAGTACAAGTATGTTAGCTATCCTGTGTTTACATATATATTTTTACCCTTTTTTCTTTTTTCTTTTCCCTCATCCCAGGTGTTCTTTCCTTTTGAGCAGTTTCCTTCCCTTTCACAATGTCTACTGTGCCTCCTAGATTTTACTCATTCTTTCGGGTTCTTACACTAGTGAGACAATATAGTGTTTACATATGCAGGTCTGATTTATCTCACTTATTATAGTCTCTAGTTATGTCCATTTTCCTATAAAAGCCTCAAGATTATCTTTCTTTATAGCTGAGTAATATTGTATTATGTAAAAATACCACAACTTTTTTATCCATTCTTCTGTAGATAGGCATTTGGTTTGCTTCCATGATTTAGCTATTACAATGCATTCCCAATTTTCATACCCTCAAAAGCCTTTGTCTTTGTTAGTTATGATATTTTTATAAGGAAACGTGGCTTAGAATATTCTCAACCAGGATAGTCTGAACCTTATTTATGTTGCTAGCAATAGGTTTGAAGCTTCTAAAGCTCCAGATGAAGAACTGAATTTACAGATAAATAAGGACACATACTTCCTATTTGTTTTCTTTACAGTATGTGAAAAATACCTTACTGTAGGCAACTTCTAATATTTTAAAAATACTATCTTTATAACCAGTAAAAGTAGAAAGCATTTTCAGTCTTGCTAAAAAGTTATTAATTAGTGCCCAGCTAGCTCAGTCGGTAGAGAATGAGACTCTTAAAAAGTTATTAATTGTACTAATATAACATTACAATGTATATTATTGACATTACTAATGAAATTTCAACCAAAATACTTTTAAGAAAGTGTTTTATATACATGATAAGGTAACATTTTCAGCCATTGCATTACTTCACCGCAGTATTTCCAAAATAGAACATGCAAATGTTTGGATTTTTATTGATTTTCACTGAAGATTATTGTGTTTCAGCAGTGATATCTCATTTCTGTTATGGTACAATTTAGTCACTGGCTTAGAAAATGTAGTTTAATTGGAGTTCAATACTTTATAAATTTGAGATATGCAGAAATTACTAAATTTTTGAACTTGTATACTCTAGTACATTACAATAATATTAAGCAATTATTTAATAAAATAGTCTGTAATTTTAAACTATGGTATTTTAAATAGGAAAATTAATAAAGGAATAAACAAAAATATTGATTATATGTAATATGAAGGTATCTTGAGTATTTAATTTTTGTAAAATAAAGCAATTTTATTTTAAAATGTTACTTAGATGTATCATTAAATATGTTATTTTTCTTACCATACTAAACAGTTAATGATTACTGCCCAATAAAGCAGTAATCATTACTGATTTATTATTACTGCCCAATAAAGCATACAATTTGAGAAAAAACTGATGGTGCTTTTTATTACCTAAATGCATAATTAATGGCAGCTATGAGTTCATTATTTAAAAATGGAAGAGAAGCACAATAGACTTCCTACAGATAGGAAAATTAGCAGGCACCATTACCTCAACAAAACCATCAAGGTTTTCCTAAAAGTGAGTCAAAAACGATAGAAAAGCCCTGGAGAATCTTCCAAATTCTCTTTAGCCAAAGGTACTACAGAAAAAGAAAATGCTACCATTTATAAAAATGTACCATTAATACAAACACTTCTTTCTGGTAGAATTACTGGTTTATAGCTAAAGCAATTGTCAAGTCTGTTTGAGTTGTGAGAGTTGGAATTTAGAACAACTATGATTAAGATTCTAGGATGCTGAATGATAAAGCAGATAGAACACAGTGTAAACAGAGACATAGAAATACTAAGAACTCAAACGTGCCACATGAGACCAGAAACATTGTAACAGCGGTGAAAAATCTCATTGCTTGGGCTGATTAGCACACAGGACACCGATGGGAATGATACCTCAGTTAGTGAGACGATCAACAGAAGCCCCAGAAATTGAAAACAAGACTCCAAAAGCAACAAAAACAAATTAAAAATTGCAAACCAAAATAGCCAAGGATGGTGACTACGAGGACAGCAACTATGAAGGTTTTACTACACATGTATCAAGAATAGTAGAGGTATAAGAGAGACAGGAAAGGACAAAAGAAATATGTGAAGAAACACTGACTGAAAATTTCCCTAAATTAACACGCCACCCTAAGGAGCAGATACAGTGAGCCCAGTGACCACTGAACAGAATAATTTCCAGAACAGTACCTAAGCATATCATCCCACCTCCAGGGTATGTGCACTTTTCTACTCAGGGATATATGCTCTAGTGTATTATTGATGTTATAAGTTCACATTTTAAAAATATCTACAGATGTTGATCATATTAAATGTGTACTTGCCATTCCATATACATGCTCTGTCGAAGAAGTATCTCTACACATACTTTGCACATTTTTATTAGGTAGAAATTTAATAAAACACTACTGATTTGTATGCTAAAAATACAATGTGTTAATGAAACAATTAAGGTCTAAGTAAGCAGATATTTATTATGTGTTCATAGATTGAAAGTATCACAATTAACTTGTAATATAGATCCCAATTAATATACGGATTTAATATCTTTCAGTACATCTCCATGAACGAATTGTTGTACATGCAGAAAAGCTAACTGGAAACTTTTTGTGAAAAATTGAAGAGAGACAGATTAACTTCAACTATTTGGAAAAAATAAGAGTAAAGTTGGAGGAATAACACCTTATTTGAAGGCTCACTATAAAACTGGAGTAACCAGGAAAGCTGTATTGGTGGAGAGAAAAAAACATGGATCATTAGAATAGGATGTGAAAGGCAAGGGAAAAAAAAAAAAAACCAACCCAAAAAACCAGTCATGTATTTTGGATAAGGTTGCCCACAATTAAGTAAAGGAAAGATAGCGTTTGAACGAGCATTTTAGCGATGGATATGCATGTGCATGCATGAAGCAAATAACTAAATACATCTCTCAGTCTAAATCCCACAACATGTACACATACTAACTCACACTGAACCATATATATGTATATACACATGGAAGCTGTAAATCTATAACAATTTTACAGGAAAGCAGCAAAAATTTTAAGAATATAGGGCATGTTGAAGAGTTCATAGATATATTAACAAAAGGCTAATTTGTAAAATAAACATATGATAAGCTTGACTTCATCAAATTGTAAAACTTTTGCTCAATGAAGTAAATGAAAACAAAACCAAAAAAGTCCTGTAGATTTGGAGACTGTCTTTGCAAACTACATGTCTCAAAAATTACTTGTATCTATAATACATATATATATTCTTAAAATGGAACATTAATTATATTAGGAAATGCCCAAGATATGAAGGGATATTTCACTGGAGAAGATATATGGGTATCAAATGAATATATGACAAATTTCAACATAAAACAGCAGTAGCAAAACATAAACTGAGACTACAAGGTTGTGTTACTGCTCACTTATCAGAATATCCAAAACCCAGAGACTGCACTAAATGCAGGTGGGAATGAAGAGAAAGTGTATCATTCACATGTGATTAGTGGGAATATATAGTTATAAAGCCACATTGTAAAATACTTTGGTGTTTTCTAAGAAAACATATCTCTTCACACACTTAACATGCTATAGCAACTTCTAGCATTTATTATAGAGAGATGAACACTTATCTTCACATTAAAAACATAAATGACTGTGCAAATCTGTTTTGATTTTTATACCCACAAGCTTAACTCTACAAAAATGTATACACTAATGAATGGTTACACAAACTCTGGTATATCCACATCACAGAATATGATTCAGCAGTGAGAACAAATAACCCGACACACATGGAAATTTGGGTGGACTTCAAGGGCATTGTGCTAAGAAAATAAAAAGTTAGTCATAAAAAGTCAGAACTTCTGTGATCCTTCTTACACAATATTCCCCAAATGACAAACATGCGAAGATCTAACGCAAATTAGTAGCTGCCAGCCCCTGGCAGAGGGAGGTTGGACATGGCTGTAAAGAGGTCAGGTGGGGGGAATTTTTCTGGTGATGGAGGAGATCTAGATGTTGATGGAAGCAATCCTCACATGATTCCACCTTATGTGTAACAAAAATAATATAAACAGGGTTTTACCAGTGTCAACATCTTAATTATGATACTGTACTCTAGTTTTGTAAGTTTTAACCATTGGGGGAAAGGGACCCCTGTGTTCAAAAAATGTTTTTGAATCAATTCTTAATACTCTAGATATCCTATCAAGTCATCCCAAGTGCTGAACTGTTTCCCTGGGGGAGATTTATGGTTGTCTTCCTGTGAAGCTTTGGCCATGACATTTTCAACAGTGTATCAGTACAGAACCTTCTTTTATGTGCATTTCTGTATTTCCTTAAAATACTAACTGAGAAGGGTTTTATATTTTGCTTACCCTGGATACTGTGACTATATTATTTCTTGGATTTCAGCCTCAGAGCAATGCTGTTCACTGCACTTTCTAAAATAGTCATCATCTAAATCCACATTTTGACACTTATCCATTTCCACCGTAGCCTTATTGGACACCATATTTACCACTTTAGTGCTTTCAAGAATTGTTTCACATACAGAGTGGCAAATATCACCTTTGTTTTCTGGATATCAGATCAAATATTGTTGCTTCATAATATGAAATGCTTGTGAAGTTGCAGGGGGAAAAGACAGTCTTCGACATTGTTGATGAAAATGTTCACTCGTACAGCCATTATGGAAATCAGTCTGGCGATTCAGTTAGAAATTAAGACTAGGAACTCAATTTGATCCAGCTATTCCCCTTGTAGATATCTTCCCAAAGGAGTTAAATGTATTGTTTTACAGTGATACATAAGGTGAGAAAAAAGTTATTATATCCAGCAAGGACAATGTATATATATGAAGTACATCTTGATTTACTATAATTGTCTTTTATGTTTTATATGTTTATTGACCTATTAATCTGGTTGTTAATATACATATAAGATAATTTATAATAACTTATAAATAAATGAATCTGAGGCCCGAAGGAAGGGGAAAATAATTGAGATATGTGGTGTACATATATCCATTCCCCACAATGAATATAATCATTACGTGCTACACACATATACTAATAAATATTAAGTGTTTTAAATAGAGGTTAGTATCTGGATACTTTAGTGCCAATCTATGCACAACTCAGCCAAAGGCCCTTTTAGGTAAAGTGCAGACGTTATTTTGTATGCACAAGTATATGCATAGCAGTCAAAGCAGATTATGGCGCATAGTTACACATAATTGTAATGGCTAATTTGAAAGTTTTAGAGACAGGCCTACTGTTGTGGGAATTTTTCAACTCTATACAAAGATGAGGAAACACCAAGTCACTGCATTCTTTACCAATATTCACATATTTATTATTTTGGAGTGTAGCCAGGAAACACATAGTAACTAGTTAAATTCAAGCAATGGTAAAGAAAATAGTCAGTGGATGTCTCAGCTCTTCATCTAGTGCGGCGCCAAACTGCTTTTAAAAATGAGCCACTATATTCCTCCATAGCTGTCTTTCAAGCTTAAGTTTTTAGAAATTATTAAAAATGATGATTACTGCAGAGGAGGTATTCATGAACTGTAGCAATTGTAGTTTCACAGAAGAAACAAGGTAAGGAACATATGTGCACATTCTGCAGATCAAGTGAGTTAATTAAATATGTTTTCCTAATATGCCTGTCTCTTTCAAGTAGATATTTTTTACAAGACAAATAAAATTTAACAAGTGAAATGGTATTTAATTAGGGGAACATTTTATGTTGAAAATAACAGGTCAGGAAAAAGGAAAAGGAGCATACTCTTCTGGTGTGGCTTGGAGAACAAATTATATAAACTAACAAAATGTCTCCCTCAGAGAGATCGTTGATATTTTATAATCTGTTGCTGATGTCAGCTTGGCTACAGTGAGATGTGATAAAATCTAAGACTGTAGTTGGTCAGATAAAGCTTTTCCTGCTTGTCAACATCTTTACCGACTTATCTGGTCTCACATGCGGAGGAAGTAGAGGACATTGTGATTTGTTCTTTTGAAAGAAGTTTTAAGTGTCTAGTAACATTTTGGCAAAACATTGTGCTGTAAAGGAGTTAATTAACTACAAGTGTAAGATTTATTACTGATAATTATCCTTCCATTGCTTCAAAACCATACCTGTAGCTAATTTCATTATAGTTATAAGGCAACAGACTTCTTGAAGATCAATATACCGTTTATATGCTTGATTTTCCGCTGCTGGTAGCCTGTGATTAATTAAGCTCAGTGTCACATAATTTTATTTAATGGATTTAAGACAGTGTAACTGCAGGTCACAGAGAATTGACAGTAGTTTCATAGTGCAAAGGCTACCATTAAAACATTTCCGTTAATATATTACATTTAGTAATAGTAAGGCGATGTCAGGCAACTCCGAACAATGTGAGCAGAAAATGCGCTTATTAGATGCTCGTTTCAACTGCAGAGCTGTTGATTATGCAATGGAATCAACTATATATTGCTGCCTGCTCTTGCTTAATTATTTAATGACCTGAACTTTGTCAACAATACCTTTGTTTTCATTTGTTTAATGATATGACTTGCACACATACATTGTGTATCCCTTAAGCAAAGCAGCCTCATAATTTGGAAGAATCAGGGTAAAGGTCATATTAAATATAAACTCTAAGATATTTTAAAATAAATGTACCATACTCATAAGTGAAATAAATCAGATCTGCATGTGTAAACATTGCATTGTCTCCCTAGTATAAGAAACTGAAAGAGTAAATAAGATCCAAAAGGTACAGTAAATAAAGTGAAAGGGAAAGAAACTGCTTAAAAGGAAAGAACAACTGGGATGGGGGAAAAGACAAAAGAAGGAGGGGAAAAAAGGCAGGTGTGGCGGTGCA
>NW_004955418.1:25835117-25863115 GCF_000276665.1 Chinchilla lanigera | reverse complement strand
TTGTTTGATCAGTTTTGCATGCCTACCTGGCAACTACTTTGAAGATAACAATATGCAGTGTAATAACCATTGCTAATTTCCTATCATCCTGTTGTGAAATTTTGTATCATTTTTATTTTTTCATACATGCATTTTCTTTTTTGTCTTTTTAAAATAAAAAAACAGATGTAGTTTCATTGATGTTCAGAACTTGTAATACTATTAATCACTAGGTCTGTTGGTACAGGACTAAATGACAATAATGTTTGAATTGTGTATAATGTTGATAAGGGTTTAGAAGTGTTCACAATTTTTTGTTCTTCCAAAACTTACAAGTCATTTTCATAGCATTGTATGAAAGCTGCTAATTTTCATGTTATTTCTTCCAATAGTAACGACAAGAGCGCCTTAAATAAGTAAATGATGCTTTCATTATATCAGATACTTTCAAGACCTTAATGTGAATTCATGTTTTTATTCCTACAGCAGCATATATAATAAGCATGTTAATCATGCTCATTTCTAGATGAAGTAGAGGCACAGAAAGATTCAATAACTGTCCTAAGTTCACAGAGCTTGTTAGTGGTGAGTTCAGGTTTCAGATCCTTATGTCTAGCTTTAGAGCTCATGACTGTATAATCCTACGTTTGTTTTTGTCCTAATGCATCTTTGCTTTAAGCAACAGCAAGAGTATCAGTACTTCTTCCCCATGTAGGGAGAAGTTTTCTCTTGCATATGTGGAAGTATCTACAAACCACTTTGTAAGAAAAATGAATGCATCCCTCCCTAAATGTGTGCTTTCACACTGCATTCTTTGTGCTCTCTTTGGTGGTCCATGGCTGCCTGTTGTACACTTTGATAGGTCTCAAATTAGAGACCTACCTATTAGAAACCTCTGTCCACCAATTTGGAAACCTACTAATTTAGAAGGTGTTGACTTTGGGCCTACCCTTCTGCTCTTGTTGTGTAAAATGGTGTAATACTGTTAATCATTATATTAGTAATGAGTTAGATCATTATTTTAGGAATGCATTTGATTTTTTGAAGTACCACATTAACACTTTTATCTGGTTATGTAGTTTTTTGGTGCTCTTGAGTCCAGTACTGCATTGTTGTGACTGAGGCACTTGACACATGAGTTTCCTACCTGGATCTAGTACCTGCTTTTCTCACTTTCTCCCTTATCCTGCATGCTGAGCACTGAGAGTTTATTTTGTCCACTGAAGGAAAGTGTTCTGACTTCCAGCTCTTCATGCCTTACTGGTTCTGTGAGCACAAATGGATGAAGTGCATGGTCAATTTCCCCATAGCACAATCATCTAACAGCTCAATTACAATTTGTTGTTCTGCAGTCCTGACATAAAGCAATATTAAAAAGAAATGGTTGAAGCTCAAAAATTATTTCACAATACAATTTAGATGTTTAAAATTCTGATATTTTGTTCAAAATAGTGAAATATTGATTTCATGCAGACTTTTCTTTCAGAAAGAAAAAAACCCTATATACCATAGCAGATCCAAAATTACTCACACATTTGAGAACTTGGTGTGTACAATTATTCATTAATAGTTACCAGTGATGACCCCCTCTGAAAGCTCTGAATTTTTCCACTTTAGCCATGCCACCGTAAAATGCTCTGCAGCAAATCATTGGCATTGTTGCTGGGTCTTCACCTCATAGGCTTCGACCCGGGATGATGAAATCTTAAAATCTAGAGCCAATTTCAAGTTTCCTACTCTGTAATTCACAAGCAATACCTTCTAATAGGTCGTTAACTGTCAGTCTTTCATATAGGTTTATGTTATTTCATACAAATGTTACACCATGATATCAGTTTGAGAGAAAAGGCGAGATTAGATGGTGCCAGGATAGACTAACATTTTAGATGAATGCTGGTAACTGGGCTTGGGGAGGTTTAAAGAGGGTGACTCCAGAGGGACAAGAGACAGGTGTAGGATCTGAATACCTTGCAAGGGAACACCTGGAGAAGAGTTTGGGATAAACAGACGAAAATGCTGTAATTATTTAGAAACGATTAGGTATGATGTCTTGTCCTTAGTAACAAGCATTCCTTCACAATAGGATGCCTGTCTCTGGGAAAGAAGATTGCTCTGGAATTTTACTGATTGTCATTCAAGGAGTAAGAGTGAATTATTTATGACAGCAGGAAGTAAGCTCAAGACAACACTCAGTATGGCAGGAAAGTAAAACTTAGGAAGCAATCAGACATTCCAATTACACGGCCAAGCCACCAATATAGTAAATGCATGGAAATTAATATAACTTAGAAATTGATTATAATCTGTTCTGTATTAGAATAGGCATTTCATTCATACTCTTGGGAATATTTGAGTACTTGATTTCGGTTTGTACTCTACCACTCTCATATTTAGTCTGAATCCAACCCTATTTCATTACTAATATAATGATCAACAGCATTATACAACTGTAGATAACAAGCCACAGAATGGTTATCTCAAAGGATGAAGGGGGAATTTGGAGAAGAGAGTGGAGATCAAAACAGATAATTAAATATGAATAGAACAACCTTGCTTTTACCAATAGTTATTTGAAGAACTGTAACTGACTTCTTGTTTAAGCATTTATTTATTCACTCGTCAAGTATTGAAATTGCTCAGTCTTCCAGTGATCTAGAGTTTTCCTGCCTAAATATTTTTGGTTTGAATTTACATTCCTTTTTCTGTTGAAACTAGAAATAGGTGCTTATTTAAAAAGATTTTCTATGATGTTATCTTGGGAGTGAAAGGAAAGTTGTTCAGTGGCTGTACATAAATCCTACAGAAAATAATATTCTGTACGGGTGCTGCTATTGGTTCAATTTACTCTGGTCAGTAAATTCCAAGAGGAAAAGACCAGCACCGCTTCTGGGTAGAACATAGAAGAAATGATGTTAGATTCACATGGTTTTATTTTTCTGCCATATGACTGAAAGTTTTCCAGATGAGGTTGACCTCTTTAATCTAGGTGTCATGTGAAGGTGACTGGCAGCCCACAGAAAACTGTGGTGCTCGTGAGTTTTGAGGAAGAAACGAACCTTTGTTGTTGTGAACTGCTGAGATGTGAGGGAGGTTTACTTCTGAAACAGTGAAAATTAGCCAAAGGAAGTGGATTTATTCAATACGTTAAAAAGGTGAAATTATTTGGGGAGAGTGCAGATGGAAATATACCAAATGATTGATTAATATTGTTAATACATATTATGAGAAGCTATGGTGACACCAATCTTGCAGTTATTTTTCTTTGCTTATAAGAGAATGTCAACAGTTTTATGCTCTATTAAAATTATCCCATTTGCTGCTCATCTCAAACATCAAATATGGACTAGTCACTTACTAGAACTATTATAAAAATTCTCATTTTGACCATGGAATGTCAACAAAAGGTTAAATCCAAGGGCATAGTCATTAAAGAGGAAAAAGAGGAAGCAAACAATATAAGAATAATGCATGACAAAATAAATCATAAACTATATCTCACATGTTGATAATAGGTCATGTGGCAAAAATGTACAGAAATATTTTATGTATCCCTTGCCTCTATAATCATATGCAAATTGGTTTGGCTTTCATTTTTAGGAGAAAATTGCAAATATTGCTGAAAATCCCCACAAAAATATGTGTAAATGGCAGATGAGGATCTGTATTTAAGATACTTGTGACTTAAGAGGGCTACCATGTATCTGAAATTCGTTATAGACAAAAAAAAATGAAAAAGATTTTGCCTGAGAGACCGATCATATTGCATCCTGGGAAACAATATTTAAGTGAATGGGAATTATCCTGAGAATTCTAAGGCAGTGAAATGTTTAGAAAGTTAGGAATTTAGTTTGCATTTCCTACAAATTTATGAATAAAGATTAAAACATAGTAGCAGGTATAAATTTTTTTGAAATCTAATATTCTGATAAATCCTATGCTGACAACCATAAATTTATTTTCAAATGTTTATTGGTTTAAAATATACTTAACATAAAAGTTGCTGTCTTAACCATTACTAGCATGAAGTATAGTGGTGCTAAATATACTCTTTTTTTTGTTAGTATATTTTGCAGTACATAATGATTTCAGTCACACTGTTGTACATGTGTATATATTAGAGACATTAATCATGCCAGACACCCATCATGACTGTCCAGCTCTACACATTTTTCCTTCTGCAAAAACAATATTTATATTGTTTTTCCACTGAGGAAACACTCCATCTTGTCCTACCAGCTCTGTCTGCCCACATTCACCATTGTACTTTCTGTCTCTGTCTTTAATAGCCCTGAATTTGGTATAGAAGTGGAATCATTTAGTATTTTTTCTTATGGTTGACTTATTTCACTTTCAATCATATCTTCAAGGCTTACCTACTTAGGAGTATATGGAAGACCTTTCTAGCTTTTTGAGACAAAATAATATTCAATTGTATGCATATACCATATTTTTCTTGTCCCTTCATCGGTTGGTGGACCCTAGGGTTCCTTGCATTTTACAGGCATTGTGAAAAATGTTATCAAGACGGTTGTACAACTACCTGTTTAATACTGTGATTTCCATTCTCTCCATTATAAACCCAGAAATAGCATTGCTGGATAGCATGTTAATTATATTTTTAATTATTAAAGAAATTCTGTGCTGCATTCTATGGTAGCTGCATCATTTTATATTTCTTACAAAAAAGTGCATGATGGTTTTGATTTCTCCACATTTTGTGCGTGCTGCTTCTGTTCTATTCTTTGGTAGTTACTATCCTACTAGTTGACAGATGATATTTCATTGTAGTTTTGTACTATGAGTAAGAAGTAATTTGAATATCTTTGCATGTACATTTTGGCCATGCGTATATCTGAAGACATATCTGTTCAATTATTTTGCTCTTTTCTTAATCAGGTCTTTTCTCTCTTTGTTGTTGAATTTTATGTATTCTTTAAACCTTCTGGATATTAATCTCTTATCAAATGTATGATTTCTCAGCATTTTCCTCCTCTGTGGTTTGTTCTTGTTAACTTCTTTATATTGTATTTTAATATACTTTTTTTTTAATTTTTAAGAAGTGCAGCTTGTCTACTTGTACATCGGGTCCATATACCCTTGCAGCCAAACCAGGAGCAAGCGTTGCTGAACCAGTCTCATGAAGCTTTCAGCCATGTTTTCTTTTAGTAGTTTTAGGCATTCGATTTTGGTTATTTAAACTAAAACTTATTTCTTTTGCACGTGGATATTCAGTTTCACCAGTACCATTTGCCAAAAAGAGCCCTTTTTCATTTAAAGGTTTTGACACCCTCCTCAAAATTTATTTTACTATATGTGTAAGTTTTTCATCTGTCCCTCCATTAGTCACATATCTGATGTCTGTCTTTATCACATTGTATCACTTTAGTTTGATTATTGTATCTGTGAATTTTGAAATTAGGAAGCATGGGTCCTCCAACTTTTTTCTAGGTTTATTGAGATTCCATAATAGTCATAGGGTGTGTTCTATTTCTACTTAATAAAATACAAGCATTTTAATAGCTATTGTTTTGAATCCATAGATAGGTATGGGCAGTAGTGGAATTTTAACATTATTATGTCTTCTAATTCAAGAACAAGGAAATTACTTTTTTTAAAATAGTGACCAAGTTCAGCAATGTTTCACAGTTTTAAATCTTTAAATTCTATGCATGAATTCATTTGTAAGTGTTTTCTTATGTTTGATGTTAATATAGACATGTTTGTGATATCTGTGTTCACCATATTGATTATTACTGCATAGAAATACAGTTGGATTTTGGACATTGATTTTAAATTTGCCACTTTGCTGACTTTTTCTTACTTTTGGGTAATCTTTTTGGTACCTTTAAGTTTTCTATTAAGATAATAAATAAAATATCACCATAAAGAGATTGTTTTAATTACTCCTTCCCAAATTGGATTCCTTTGTTTCTTTTTCATGTCTAATTGCACCAACTAGAACTTCTAATAACACATTAAATCCAGTTGAGGAAAATGAGCATCTCTGCCTTGTACCTGGTCTTTGAAGAAAACTTTTACCACAGTGTATGTTGTGCACACAGGTTTTTCATAGATGGATTTCATTTTGTTCAGGAACTTTTATTCTATTCCTAATTTGTTGGGGTTTTTAATAATTAAAATATATTGAAATTTGTCAAATAATATTTTTACATAAATAAAAATGATCATTTCTCTTTTCGCATTCTGTTAAGGTTGTGTATTACACTGAGTAATTTTTATATATTGAACGATGCTTGCATATTAGGGATAAATCCCCAATTTGTCATGGTACATAATCCTTCTAATATATTTCTGAAATTGTTTTGCTAATATTTATGAGAAATTTTGCATTGGTGTTCATTTTGGTCTTCAGTTTTATTGTAAAAAGACAATTGTTTTCGTCTGGCTTAGGTGTCAGGGTTACACTGGTTTCATAAAATAAATTGAGAATTTTTTCCTGTTTAGATTTTTTTAAAGAAAAGTTTATGGAATTTTGCTACTAGCTATTTTTCAAATGTTTATTTGAATTCACCTGTGAAACCATCATATCCAGGGAGTTTCTCATCCAGATATTTTTGATTATTGATTCATTTCCTTTCCTACTACAGTTATACCATACAGCTTTCTTGTTTATGATTCTGTGTGGGAGATTTTTGTGATTCTACGACTTGTCTATTTTGTGTAGGTAACTTAGTGGCGTACAAGTGATCGTAGTTCTCACCTATAAAGTATAATTTGCCAGACTTTGTAGTGATTTCTGTAATTTAGTACGCTCTCTGGGTTCTTCGTACCCTAGGTGAAATTTTGTAAGTGCTTTTCAAAGATTCAAAAATCAGCAAACTTTTCATTTCACTGATTTTTTTGTAGACTGTAATCTTAGATTGTTGACTTATTTGGGTTGTTTATTTTTTAGGATGAGGTTTTGCTGTGTTGCTCTGACTGGTGTCAGACTGCTGAGCTCAAGCAACCCTCCTGCTTTCTGTATTTTGGCAGGTGGAACTAAAATTGTGGGACATCACCCCTGGCTCTTTCCTGTGTTTTGTTTGTTTGTTCTAATTGTGTGGCAAGCTGAGAAATTTTCCCCTCTAGCACTACTTTTGCTGTTCAGTTATCTAGTATTTTTACTTTTGTTTCTAAGTATTTTAATATATTTATGATTGTTAAACAATTGATTGTTTAATATAGTTAATTTCCTTAAGTGTGTGAATTTTCCTGTTTTATTTGTTATTGATATCTAACTACATTTCATTTTGTCTGTTAAATCTAGTTTATTATCATTTTGTCCTCTAATTTCACTGCCTTTCTAATGTACAGTTATACATTCCTTCCTGAGAAAAGGAGACTAACACCTCTACTGCTGTAGAAATGTCTGCCCCCTATAATTTTTTCAGTTTCTGCTTCACATATTCATAAGTTATTTTATCAGGTATTCAAACATCTAAAATTGTTACATTTTCTTGTTTTATTGAAATTTTTATTAATGTGTGATATTTGTATTTCTTCAGAACTTTTTAATTCACAATCATATTTTCTTATACTTATATAGCCACCTTAGATCTTTTTTGGTTACTATTTGCATAGAATACCTTTTTCCATCCTTTCTCATTTATCTGTGATAGTGGGCTTCAAGTGAATCTTATAGACAGTATACAGTGAATTCATATGGTTTTATCCATCTTTCTAGTTTCTATCTTTTGAGAGAAGTAATTATTAACAGGGAAGGATTTATGTCCATCATTTTGCTGTTTGCTTTCTGTAAGATTTGTAGCATTTTTATCTTTCATCTTCTGCAGTATTTTCCTTATTTGGATTTAGTTGCTATGTTGTACTGCATGTTTAAGCTCCTGCTTGCATTTCATTTTGTAGATATTCTAGAATTATTACTTTTTGTCTACCATAGTGATTACATTTAATGCCATAAGATATAGTATCATGACCCGAATTTGTTCCAGCTTGACTTAAACAATACGCAAAATTTTGTTTATTTTTAGTTACATCTGTTACTCTTTTTGTTGGTGATGTCACAGATATACACCTTTATTCACTGGGTGCTCAAATATAAACTGACAGTTGTTTTAACTGCATTTCACTCTTTAATTATGTGGAAATCCAAATGTAATGCTGGCTCCCGACGTCACTTTGGGCTCGTATTCCTAGCTGCATAAGGCTGCACCAGTGGGAGAAAGGTAGTGAAACAGCGGTGGCCCCACTCTGTCCGCACCTGTGTGATCAGGAGTAACTGCTTACTAGAGCTCAACTTCCCCCACATTTAGAGACCGATCCTTTTTGTCCACCAAGGTTCCCAAGCACTGTTTGTAAGGTCCTCCAAGGACAAAGGCACAGAATCATGCCAGAAGAGTGATCACTAATTCACTAGGCATCTCTGAACCAACCAAGTTGCTGTATCACAGTCAGTGCTCACACATAACCTTCACCGACCTGAGATGTAGATGCTTCTCCTTCAACTCCGCTTAAAATCCAATGAAGACAATAGAGAGATCATAATCCTGCCAAACATGATACAACCATCCATTGTTTAATACTGAGATTAAATCAATCAGTGATTCTTTTATGTCCTGTAGGAATACAATGAAAGAAAAAATATCTGCTTAATTATGTGTATTTATCCACAACATATTAGCAAAATAGGAAAAATACTAATAGCAGTTACAATCCTTGTTTCTGTAACTTCTCACATGGCCATAGCTGGTATTGATAGCTAACTACCTTTCTCCACCACTCTTTGTATGTTCTCTTTGTCTTCAGAAAACACCATACAATGTCTTGGGTCTTTCCTGGCAGGGTAACCCACATCTTCCTTCCTGAAAGTTCTGAGATAATTGTCATCCTTCTTAGGTTGGTTTCTTATAGTTTCCCTTTAACTTTAGTAACAGTGAATAAGAGTAGGAAGAGATTCCGTAAGGGCTCTCCGACACCCCACACATACTCTTGATTACCTGCATTGTGGAGTAGGAGTCCCATCTCCTACTGGGATGTAGAGATCAGTCAGCCCTGCCAGCAAGGTAACTGCTATATCCCGACTAAGTCACACAGTAGATTAATGCAGCACCTTCCAGGTTACTTGTGAATTAAACCTAGTTTTAAACTTGAACAAATGGTCTTTCACACACTTTTAAGGATCAAATAACACATTTTGCAAACAATTTTTTTAAACTCCCACTTTGAACCACAAGTGGATTATTTATAATGCTAATATGAATTCAGAATATTGTACTGCCAGCCAAACTATCTTACAAGGAAAACAAATTTTTTTCACCAAAATATCTTTTTTCATTTTGTAAATCCTAAATGTCTGGTGGAGAACAGCACAAAATTGATACACTTTATTTTGCCATTTGATTAGGTAGAGATGACCTCCAAATTACATTATATAGAGATTACAAGAAACAGGAAACATTAAATTATCTTGTAGCTTTGATTCTCATGACTTCCTTATTCTGTTTCCTATGGACACTTAAAGTGTAGAATAAAAGATGGGTATTAGGAAACAGGCAGGTAGATCTCTTACAAATGGGAAAGAGAACATGAGATGGAGTTAGGGGTGGAGTGGAGAAGGGGGAGTATGAATTAAGATGTGTCACGTACAGGCACCAACACTCCACTGTGAATGTCATCATTGTGTACTGCCAACACGGACTAATAACATTAAAAACTTTAAGAAGTCACAGTGGAGAAGGATAATTCTCCTGGAGAGCTTCACTCTCAGTATATAAAATGGCAATAGTCACCCTCCAAATTATCCCTTCTATCTGTTCTGAGATGTCACTAGAACAACAACTGGGATTACCTGGAAACATTAGCTGCATTTAATTGCTCACACTGGTGGACTCACATTGCTTCCCTGAAGGTGATAATGTGATAATTCCAGCAGAAACGACACTTCAATAAAATGCTCTGTTCTGCCATTTTGTGCCAGTTACAGCACAAATGGATATTTTCACCATAATAATCAAGATGAGCCACTTTCTTCACTCTAGTGATTTGAAATTATAGTGACTATTAAATTTCTTTTTTCTTTTTGTTAACTGCTTTATTTGGCTTTGCCAGAGGGGAAACATAAAGCCAAGCACAAAGCAGTCGCCAGTAGAAGGCATATAATGTGAACAGATGATTCATAAGGTGCATATTGCAAAATACGATGTAACCTATTACTTTGGTTACTGTCAATTACAAATGGTTGTGCAAAACAAGGATAGATAGAAACAAACGTATTTACGTGACTAACTAAAGAAATTTATATTAAATATAAATATGCAAACTCTTCATGTTTGTCACAGATTTCACCAAAACAAAATCCTGTAGTGTTCTTCAAAAGGCACTAAAGTACATATGAAATATAGAACGGAAGGAAGGATAAAAGAATTGTAAGTATATGCACATAGCTAAACAAACTTCAACTAAACAAGGAAATAATGATGCCATCTGGGGTTAAAAATAATATAAAGACCTATTAGCATTAGTACACCTCAGGAAGGGTTGTGGTGAGATTTAAAATGTATTGATTTTTGTTTATGCAGATACAAGGAATAAAAGAAACATAATTTTAGATTTTCAGCATTTTAAACTTATTGTACTACTCAGTAAATGAATAGAGAATATTCTCCCAATCTAACAGGAAAAGTTTAGAGTGTTAAAAAATTCATCTAATTTATAGGAAATTACAGAAAAAACAGGAAAAACATGTATAGAGAAGGACAGCAAATTGAAAGTACATAAAAGAGATCAAAAAAGAGAATCTGAATATAGCAAAAATGAAAATGCAATTACAGAAAAGTGTTCAAAAATAAACCAGAAAATCCAGCTATGTGCTGGTTACTAAGAGCTCAACTAGAACACCCAAGACAAGGATTTAAAATTAAAAATGAAAGAAAAGTCAGAGAAAACGTCATATAAAGTAAAAATTTAGCGAAAGAATCCTTTGACTATCAGACAAAATATGCTTTGCAGCCTTTTCTGGAAATTGGGAAGGCATGCAGTACTGGAGCCTCTGCCCTCGGATGTGTCCCTGCCCTCCCGAATTGAACCCTCTCAAAGCTTAGGCCTCACGGCCTGCACTGCCAGCCAGGGCCCGAGCTGCAAAGGAGTGGAGTCAGGATGTTGCAAAGTCGCCTTGTTGGAGTCCACACTCTCAGAGGCAAGGGGCCTGGAGTCGGGCCCTGGAAAGGTGATTAGGTCCTGAGCAGGGCTCTCCCTGGGAGTGGAGGATGGTTGTGCAATGGGACCAGGAAGGAGCTTGTGTTTTTCCTCTGCCACCTCAGGAAGCAGCAAAACGTCGCTGGACAAGAATCAGTTTGTGGTTCCTCAGCAGATACTGAAACCACTTTCAGCTCAGACTGAGCTTCCAGGTCTAGGAGAAGTGAGTGTCTCTGGATCCAAGCAGTCCACCTCCGGTGTCTTGGTGGAGGAGTCTGAAGGGTCTAAGAAATCATAAGACATGGAAATAAGAAAAAAAATACTTTTTTCTCCAGAAGAGCATAATGAATTTAATACTGTGTATACTTAGCAACATCAAAAGGCAAAAACCAAAAAAGGTGACAGAATTTCAAACAGAAGTAGATAACATCACTATGATGGCAGGAAATTTTGACACATCCCAACCAAAATTTCTGCTGAAAGGTACATTTTCCTTTGTGTATTTGCTGTGAATTCCTGCTTCTGGGTTACATATTTATATCACCAGACTCATCACTGGGAATATACTTCCATTTGGGACACAGTTTTAGATGATACTAACAGTTCTCACTCTAAGTGATCAAGAATGCTTAATATATATTATTATCCATCCAGGGCAGGGAAAGAATCCTAGTATCCCATTTACATCTTTGATAAGGCAAGATAAAATCAATTTTCATTTTTCTAAATCTGATCCACAGACATGTGTAGTTATGCATTCAGTGCCACAGAAGAGCAAATGCCTGTTTCAAAACGAACAGTAGGCTTTGAAAAATGAGTGGTGGGCAAGGTTTGGAAAACACAAGTGTGCACATAATAAGAACATAAAGTTCCTATTTATCCAATAGAGAGCATGATTCCATCGTGAGTGTCCCAGTTCCTGGTACTAAGCATGTCTAATTTTAAAATGCAGCAGTTGCCTTTGTTGAGCTCATAGTCCTTTGGATACTGATATGATTCGGGTAGAACCTGGTATCCCAGATGCAGAAGGGTAGCTCTAAAACAGGTGGCATGGGTGGTGTTGAGTTTGGAAAGTGGGTTGAGTATTTACCAGTAGAAATGCAGATGGGGCAAGAAAGGGACCCTGTCCCAAGTGTTCAGATTGTGAAAACTTTCCACAAAGGAATCTTTTCCTTTCTTTCTTCCCTCTTCCTCTTTTCCTCCCTGTTATGATTGATACAGTGTGTCAACTTGAGGAGTCTACAAGCTTAACTAAGTAACTCAGCAGGTCTACATCCTGGGGTGAAAAGAATACACCCTTCCTGCTCTAGGATGTTGTTCATTGTGTCAACTTGAGAAGTTTAAAAGGTTAACTTTGAAAAAAAAAGAAGGTTAACTATGTGACTCAGCAGGGAGCTGGTGTGGTGTCCTTACAGTGTATTCATTCTGAGTCTGCGCAACAGGAGGGCACAGAGATGGTGTGGGTGTTGGGGTTTAATTCCTATTTGACTGTTGAAAGTAAAAGGAGAAGAGCAAAAGTATAAGTAAGAAATTGGGAAAAATCAGCACTAAGTCATCTTTGGTTAAAGCCAGCTCTAGAAGAACTTGGGGAGAGGAAAGAATTTCACTTCCTTTAGGGAACATTTTAGAGGAATGTACTTTATATTTCTCTCCTTAATTCTCTCTCAGCCCAATAATTCTCTTTTAAGTTTCTTCATAGTATCTGGGAAATATTATAGAGTATGCACTCCACGTGAGATATTGACTATGAGTATATTGCACTGTTAAATGTTTGTCTAAATATGAGGAAAGGAAAATTAGAAAATGTCAGATTGCAGTTTTGATTGTTTGTGGTTTTATAAATCATACCACGAAGTAGGCATAGGCATTATCTCATGGGAAGAAAATTGGATTCCTTTGCCCCCAAATAAGGTTTCTTACTGCTGAAATTTTAGGGGAATGAAAGACCCTCTTCCAATCAAAGCACAACAATTTCACCAGTTTGTCCCCATGTGACTTTACTTTTTCACTGAACTGTGATGGCATCCAGAAACCTACAGTACTCTTAAGTCTCCATACTGAATTTTGAATGCAGTACAACCCATTCTGGAGTAGATTACAAACACCAGAAACATCAGAGGACACAAGTAATACATAGAATGGAGGACTTCACAACCCTTGAAAAACACAGAGCTTTAGAAATGAAGTCTATTCTGGGTACAGCTGGCAATCAGGAACTTAATTTTCTAATAAAAGTGTCTAAAATCTACCTGAATATTTGACTTTACAAAGTTTGCTCTGGATTTTCAAATCACATATGTCTAAGCTCAACAAACATGCTTTTTCAGTTGGCTCAGTCCTTTTCATTGTAATTCACTGCCATGTGAAAGAAAGTTAGTAAGACATTGTAGATACATATTGTGAATTTCCACAGGACTACCTTGGTGTTAAAAAATCCAGAGGTACAAAATTTCTCCAAGATAAAGACCCTCAACACTACCATAGCATGATAGCATTTGCTATCTACATTCATACCTTGAGAATCACTCTTCAAAACAAGACCCCACACACATCACTACCTGAAAAGGTTTGTCAGTCATAAATTTCACAGAGCCTTTTCAAGGTGTGCTACAATTGCATTTCTCTGATAGTTCATAAGGAGTAGTTTCAATCAATCAAATAGTAAGCTTGAAAAATAATTTCATGGTTTTCTCTACAATCTTGACATTTCAAGTTTTTAAGACTCCTTTTTTTTAAAGAAATCTGACCTTTTCTACCTAAATATCATATTTTTGCATTGCATTTTGATAACTCAATAACATTTTCAAATGAATGTTTTGTGCTTTCAACTTAAAAGTGTACAGAGCAACATGGCAAGAGTAAGTTCACTTTTTAATTTAAATTATTTTCATGGCTTTAAGCAGACTTTAACCTTTACAATAGACTGGAGACAACTCTGATTAACACCGCCACAATTTAGCGTGGTGATCCGCAGCAAGGAACATTGCCTCATAACAGCGGTAAGCAAACTTTCTTCTCTCGGAGTTAATTGAGGGAAAAAATAAAAGTATTTCAGGTCACATATTTTTTCATTTAATATGAAAATGTTTTCATTAATATGTATAATGCAGGAGTAGAGAAACTAACAGAATGCCCAGAATTTCAAAAAGAAAATGACCTTTTATTAGGCCATAAAATGTTAATAGAGGAATATTTGTGATTTTCAGCATGAAGATCGATCTCTTTTATTTGTATAATGCTTTAACGTTCCTGGAGAAGGTTCACATACTCTCTCTTACCAGAAATAAAACACAAATTAGTCTTTAGAACATTATTTTGGGTAAATAGAACCCTAAAGTGCTTTGCTAGGAAAAAATCAATGCCCATTATAGAGCTAATATAATTTTCTTATATTTCATGGTGTCACGCCGATGTTGCCTAGATATTCTACCAGCCAAGTGAGCTCATTTTCGTAAACACAGAATTGGTTTCTGAGGACTGGCCAGGCTGTGTGGGTTCCTGATGAGTCCCAGGACACGAGTAATTCTCAAGCATCAGATCTCGCAGTCCCTATAGAGACAACTCTAGTGTGTGCTCCTGCCTCTGCAGATGGCTGAGTTACTTTGTCAGCTGCCATCAACCTTCCCGTAATTCTTCACCACAAACACGGCAACAGATTTCTACTTAATTCTAAAATCCTCTCCTTAGTCCCAGCTGTAACTCTAAAGCAAACTTCAGTGAAAGCTTGGAGATAGCAGAAAGAAATTACAACTTAGGAAAGAAAATGTTGGAACCAGACAGGGGCCATAAATTCTCCCGCACAGCACGACAGAGGACTCTGTCCAGGCTGCAGCTTTCTGGCTGTCTCCCCTTACTGTCCTTTCTCCTGCTGTCAACTGCCAAAAGCGAGTTTATTTCCCTCTGTGGTGATGTTTTGAACCTGGCTTCTACCTTCATCTTCCCTGGATTAGGGCAGTGAGGGAGATAAATGTTATTTTCGCTCCCCAGGCTCTTGCCCACCTCCCATCTAAATCTTAGTAAACTTAGTAAATGCAAAGACTCCTCAATCAAGACAGCGTTTCCCATGGTTGCACAGGGTAGTTTGGCTTAAATTACTCCTTAATAGTTTGTAATTTAGCTTTGCTTTCACAAAAGTAAAATAGACATTAATGTTGTCTATTAATTTAAAAAAAAGTAGTTTTTGCCCAGGAAACAATTAAAAACCACTGCTGAGAGCTTTAAAATATTATTTTTTGCCCTTTCTGGCAGAGCTGGAGACTGATAAATGGATTTCTTTTGTTTAGACACAGTTTTTCCAGCTACCTTAGCATTGACAGTCAGCTCCGGTAGCCAGTGCAATCCGAGTAACAGTAGCAAACACTGTCTTGGGATCACCTACATAAAGATACTTTACGATAACCCATGCTTTTTTCCTGTTGGAGCTAAAAATGATACTTAGCTTCTCTAAGCAACCTGGATTGGTCACTTGCCTTTAGCTGTGATGAAATTCCTCGTGCCTGCAACTGAAGGGAGGAGAGATTAATTTTGACTCATGGATTCAGAGGTGTCTGTCCATGTTTGGTTGGCTCCAACCCAAAGACAGCAAGGTGGAAGGGCACTGTGGAGAAATCTATACGTCTCACGGCTGCCAGGAAGCAGGGAGAGAAGGAAGGACACAGAGCCAAGAATTCACCCTTCTACGCCATGCCCGCAAGGGTGCACTTCCTCTCAGGGCTTGCCTCCCAACCACACAGTGAGCTATGAATGGTTTAATCACCTGATAATTACAGCACTGCCTACATCCAATCTGCTTCCAAAAGTGCCTCTTCTAAATATGCAAGACTTCCGTGGGGCATTTTAGTTCTAAACCATAGCACGCATTCTCATGGACCCAATTGATACCATTGTACTTAAGTCTTACAGATTCTGGGATCATTAAGATGAATACAAGAACATCACTTATCACAATTAATGATTCAGTACAAATAATGACAGTGCTGTTATTGCTGGAACCCAGTCGTTTTCCTTAGTTATTTCCTCCTGACGCCTCAGAAATACTCAATAATAGTGAATTTCTTGCTACTATCCACTTTTTCGCTTTCCCGAGTCTAGTTTATTTCTTTCTGCCTTCCTGACCAATCTTTTTTTCTTATTTTATCCTAAGTGGCACATCACATATATATATACATATTTATGAACTACAGTATTATACTTTGTACATGTATAAAATGTATAATCAAATCAGGGTAAATTGCATTTTTATCTCCTCAAATAGTTTTTATTTCTAGGTGTTAGGAATCTTCAGCCTCTTGTCATTTTTTGAGATCTATCACAGATTGCTGTAGATGATATCCATGTTGTGGAGCACTAGAAGTGATTCCTTGTGTCCAACTGTATATTTGTAATTGTTATCCGAACCTCTCATTGTCCTACCTCCTCCTCAGTTTTGCTAACTTCTAATCACCATTATTCTGCTCTTCTCTACAATACACAATGCTTTAGCTCCTATGAATGAGTTAGAATGCATGGTATTTGCCTTTTATGTCGGGTTTATTTTACTTGACAGAATGGCCTCTGCATCCATCCATGAGTGTATGACTAATTAATGTCCAAATTAAAAAGACTAAACAAAAGCTTCCCAGTTTTCAAACTGGTAAATGATCTGAAAAGGAGCCACACAAAGAATCCACAGATGTTTAAAAAATGTTCAGTTTTATTAATGATAAAGAAAAAGTCAGTCAGATCTAGAGGGAGATATTACCTCACCCTAGTAAAAATATTACAATCAAAGAGAAAGTAATAAGTAAACTGAGGACATGGAGAAGGGGAACTCTTGCATATTCTTGGTGTGAATATAAACTAGTACAACCACTTGCCACTGGAAAAATGTATGGAGGTTGCTCATAAAGCAACCAATAGCACTAGCATATGATCTATGCATACTTGTTATGTATCAGAAGAAAAAGAAATCATGGTATCAGAGATACACAAGCGGTTATTGTGATGGGGAAACAGTGGCAGTATACATCAAGGACTTAACGGATTAAAAAGAAACATTGTGTACATACACAGTAGAATATTATTTGGCCATAAAAAAGAATGAAATACTGACCACTCTTTCTTTACCTTTCTCTCATACCCCCTTAATATAGAATTCCCCTAATGATACAATCCTTGATCTTAACTAATTACTCATTTACTTATAAATATGAGGTGTTCTGATACCTTAACCATTTAGCTCCTTTTATATAATTTTTAACTCTTGTTTTTTCCTACCTTTTTTTCTTGATCTGCAGTCTTGCATTTTAATAAATATCCAACATCTAAAAGAAACTTATTATTATCACTGCTTTGCATCACTTTTGGCTTTTTCCACTTTTATATTCATATATTCCATACATATAGAGTATATATATGTAATGTCAAACTTTGGCTGTTAAACCCCAGTCTGCCGGCTACTTCCATCTTCAACGTTTCTAGCTCAGCCTAACTCGGTTTCAGTGTGAAATGCTCTTATTTCCTACAACCCCATTGCAGTTTAGATCAGTGTATCTAAAGGTCACATGTTATGGACCATACATGAATCTTCTTTGCTACTGGAGGTTTTAGTGCCTATAAAACCAGGCACATAAAGTACACTGCCAGAGCAAAAGTGTGGCAAGTAGCAAACCCTAAAACAATGAGCATCTTTTAAATAGGGCAGCACCAATCTGCTTCACTTACTGCTGCCATTTACGAGTGCTGAGCAAGTGCTGAAAGTCTTTTTAATAACCTCTTCCCTGAAGAGAGACAGGGAATTATTAATTATATCAATATTCACTTGAAAAGTATTGTCCATTTCTTGAAATATTTTTAAAGCGTACTTCTGAGAAATCAAAATTCTATTTTAGGATTAAATAGAGTGCAGTGCCTGTCAGCGAGTGACCTCCCCCGCTACTTCACAAGCCCTGCGATGACTGGTAATTTCTCCTGAACGTACCAAGCTCTGAAACCTGCAGTCCATATTCAGCCCCCTACATCCCTAGCTGTGAAAAGATCATGTACTTTATTCGGAACAAATATACGCCTCATGCTGATGGAGTAAAGTTACCTTAAACAATGAAAAATATGCTCCATGAGCTTGGGATGTAGCTCAGTGATAGGCTACTCACCCAGGTTTCACAAGCAGGAGATTGAATCCACACTTAATATCCTACCCTACTGTTCATAATCCTTCATTCTCGTCCAGATAGTCCTTTGATTCTCCCCCAAAATATATTGAATTTTCCTAGATTATTTCATTTTCTTATACTAGCTGTTCTTGGGGAATTGCTTTTTATATCTTCACTGATGTATTTCCACAATTTCACAGGAATTGCTATACATTTTTGTATAAAATTATTTTATACGGAGAATTTAACTGACATTTAATATACTGTGTGTAAACATGATCACATGTGATTGGGTTATTACACAAATTCCTCTTTTTAAATTTCATGAGTTCATAAGTGTTTGCCATTTAATATCTCAATTTTGGGACTGCAAATATGTTGGAACTGGAAGGGTGTTATTTACATTTTGTGTAAGTGACAAATATCAGAATCTGAGTATGGGCTATTTATCAGCAGAGGTGAGACAAGTTAATCCAGCAAAGCAGACTTCCTCTAGCATGCTTTATGCTCAGCTTGTCACTAGTAATTGAAAGGGAAGGTAGAGTGGCTTTAAACCTTCTTGAGAGGTTATCACTTCAGTGTGGTTTATCAATTTCGACTTCTCTTTCAGTCTCCAAACAGTTTGTGGTTCTGATAAGAACCTAAGTTTAGTTGCAAAGTGTGGATTCTTGAAGGTAGTGAGAGAGACAGAAAAATATGGAACTTTTGATAATAAGACCTGCAATATTTAGGGGCACTTTGACCTTACCCTCTTTCCTAACTTGAGATATTTTGTACACATTTGCCAAATCACAGCCAAGGAGGAAATGGTTTCGATGATATTTAGTGGATAAAGTATACCTACATTTTCGCCAAATTTAGTGATGTTATAACTTATGTCAGTGGCAAAGCTGGTGTTTCTGTTGGCAAAGAAGTTAAAAATGCCAGGGCTTCCCTATGTGCATGAGTACTTTCTATTACGGTGAATTAAATAGCAGAGCAGTTTATCTTTGCCCTTGACATCCACAAATGCCTACAACCTCAGGTCTACATCTTTGGTATTGGTGCTTTGCCATTTGCAAAGCCACATATTTCTGAAAGTTGTTCCTGGTACCAACATACATGTGATAATCTAAGCCACTGATCACAACTTAAGCATTGATTATTCAACTTGTGTGACACATATAATACTTAGACCATGGGTCCATGTGAGAAAGTAAAAAGAAGTAAATAAGATGATTGGTGAAGATCATAAAATGATAGTCTTTGCTCTTTTTTGTTTTTATCCTAACAATTCTCCCTGAAATCTTTTGTAGTGGCAGTGGCTGAGCTGGGGCAGGGCGTTATTTGATGACCTGTGGACATGACTTTTGCACAACAAATATTACAATACTGACTTCTGTATTCAGTGCGTACCACTAATAGCTTCCAAAATGTTCTAACACGCAGCAGGTAGGAGTTGCCTCTTACTTAGATAACACATGTAAATTAATCTGAGGCATAGTGCATGGTAACAACCCTAGAAGGTGACAGTTTTATAGCTCAAATTTGAGACAAAGTTTTAAAAGAAATAGAGATCCAATAGGATTTCCTACATAGGTTTCCTTTCGATCCTTTGTTAATAGCTCTTGACAGACTTTTGAAAGAATTAGTCAAATGTTCAAGTGGAAACATTTTAGTACACTTGAGGCTATTTTTCCACCTAATTGTAGTTAATCATAGTAACAGCTGAGATTTACTAAGATTTGAATAGGTAACAGCATAACCTAACTATTTTACATGAATTTTCTAGCTTCACACTTAAAATTCTTCACTATTTTGTCCACTTTGCGAGGAGAGGAGACTGAAATAAAAACATATCCGATGCCTGAGCTAAGGTTCTCTGAGCAATGGGAGCAGAGGTGGGAAGTGTGCAATCTGTCTCTGAGGCTGAGGACTCAACCACTTCCTCCTGTGCAGTCCCTTTGCTGTTGATTCACTCCTAAGGGTCTGAGGCATGGGATTATGCGGGCAGCGTCTGCACAGCTGACTGCTAAGTAAATTTAAAGATTCCCGAATTCAGTAAGAGATGCACAAGCTGGTCTTGAACTTACTTTTGAAGTTCTAAGTTGTAAGGCTTCAGAAACTCTTCTCCTCACATACTCTGAAGATCTCTTTCTCTTGTCTCCTCTCTGCTTTGCAGAATCCTCCTCCTCCTCCTCCAGCTTTCTTTTGCTTCTGCAGATCCTTCCTCTCCGAGTTGGTGTCGTACCCTGCCTGTGTCTCATAGAGGTGAGCCTGGTTCTTACTTCTTACTCTGCTCTAAGGAAAGTGAATTAGAATTTGGGTCTGACCTTCTGCAATAGGAGCAGAGAGACAGAAAAGGGGATGACGAGGAAGAACAGAAGAAGAAAAGACATCCATCAACGTCTCTGAGTAGCTGTACATGCCTGCTGGCAGCTTACAACTCTGAAACAGTGTGCACGTGTGAACTTGGTGCAGACTTCTTCGTTTCTTCTTGTGGTTACCAAGTTTCTGGATCCATTCTCTTTAATCAAAGCCCTTGAAAATCTCGAGCAGCAGCAATGAGAACCATGGCAACCAGCAACGGTGGATTCCTCCCCTATCCCTTACCTTCCCTGATGTACATTCTACTTCTGATGGTATCTGGAATATTTGTCCTTTAGAAAGCTTTATCATTCTTAAATAAGATACTATAGACTCATCTGAGAATTAGCAACCATTTTAAAAAGCATATATAGTTTCAATTCCAAGGTATATTTTGTAAGACAACTATTTGGCAAACTGATAACAAAATACACTAAAATAGATTTCACACACAGAAAAGCATAGTCACAGATGCGTGGATATGACCATTATCTGGAATATCTTATTTACGTGACAAATTCATCATCTTTCACGTGTGATCTGACACTGCTATCATGGAAGGAAAATTGTGTGTACATTTAGAGACAGAAAAGATTGCCACTGTTCTTTCTCTACTATCTAGCACAAATCATCAATTCCTGATAAAAAATCTTGACATGAAAGGTGGTTATGTTTAAAGTTGGCCTGTCTTCTGTTTTATTAAAAAAAGAAGAAGTTACAGGTATTCAGAATATTATGGATGAATTGTTTGGTGAGATTTAGTAAAGAAATATGAATACGTATTGGATATGAGAAAACATATCCACACGTAAGATCCTGCCTTCACTTGGAAAGTCTGTAACACGAACACTGCTCTTATTGAAGGAGAGAATGTAGCTTTCTGGTCAGGAAATTTCCACACACTAATATATTTGGCAATGGATAGGAATAGGATACAGTCAAAGGCTTGTTCTCGAGTTTATTGCTTGTGAATGGTAGATTATTTTACTGAGTTAACTTTTTCTCTCTAAGCCTTGATTCTCAGAGAAATATGTGAGCTGAAACAACCTTAAGTAGAAATGTTTGCAAAGAATTATATATTTGAACTACAGAGATGTATTTTCTAGACCTCAGATCCTATTTAACAGATAAGAAAACGGATGCTCCAAGGCTTTAACACCCTTATCCATGTTTCATTGCTAGATTTAACCAAGATGGATGTGTAAAATATCTGTGCATTATAATTTACAAAAATTTAAAGCTGTAGCACACAAATAAAGCTATAAAAGAAGTGAAACATGTTGCAGACAATAAACAAAAGAAAAACCTTCCTTAATAGAAAGAGAATTAATTGTAAACAAGAGTGAGATGAAGAATCCTGTAGAAATATGTCATGGAAAATGAGCAGACAGCTAATAACAGTACTTAAATATCAACCAGTAAAAAATTATCTTTTACTATTAAATAAATACAAATTAAAGTGAAAAGATAGTCTCCTAATTTATCAAAGCAAAAGAGTTTAAGGGCTTGACAACACCCATAGTTTAAAGGTTCTCAGGCACAGTTACCAGTGTGTTCATTTTCACCTAAAAATGTGTTCAAATATATGCTATTAATATCTTCAACTCAGTCATATTTGCTATATTTACTCTATGAGAAATGTCAGTCATTACTAAAGACTGATTTTTTTCCCCTGTGGTACGAGGATGGCATTTTTAAAGCCAGAGGACTTTTTTGTTAAGCATTTCCCAGTACACCACTACATATACTCCCACTTTTAAATGAACATTAATTGATGCAAATGTCTCATAAGAGGGCTACTCACAAATCTATAGCTAAATTTTAATATGTACATATTACCTCGGCCACTTCAATTTTATGCGTTCATTTTTCATCTTTAAGCAGGGTTGCAAACTTCTTCAAAGATGAGCTTTATGCTCTCTTTGTAAGAGCCAAAAGCAAATGGAAATTGCATAAATGTGCAAGTAATGGAAATGGAAATCAGAAATATCCACATGTATGTAAGGGAATTTTGAAGTTATTAAAAAAATAAGGCGTTACATATAATAATATACAATATATACCAAATCTTCTTTGAAATAAAAAAATTCAATTCAGTAAAGCGAGCATAATGTGATATTTTGGTTTTTTGAGATTGAATAAGAAATAAAAAGGTATTTTAAAAATATAAACTATATTAACATAATTGACCTTCACAGAGAAATAATATACAGTCTAGTGATAAACAAGTATACACACGAATTTTGTTGTATAGAATTATACATCTGAGTGTATTTATATTTGTATATGCCTATGAACAGAGAACACACACACAAACACACGTAATTTATTATTTGGACCCTGACTTAAAAATTCTGTTTTAAAAATACTGAGATTAATTAAAAACTAAGACAGTGGCATAGAATCTGGGTAATGTGGTAATGCAAAGCCTGCCTTTGTAGTAGGGGTGGAGGGTGGGACTACAAGGGCCATAAAGGTTTCTATTAATGCAGACATCTTTATTCTCAATCAACATGGGGAAAGAAACATTAAGCTCAGGAATCTTGGCAGGCTTGCTTCAGACAGGCAGATGGAGATTTATTTTCTGCCTTCATGGAGACTTTAGGATAGGGCAGAGGAGATGGTTCACTGGGCTTGCCCTGAACATAGAATGTAATTTAACTTGCTCACCTAGAATGTTTAGTGAATATATAAGTAATTCAAAATTTTGGAGAGCTATTTATATTTATTTTGTGTGTTATAGTACTGCTTGACCTGTGGCTCTCCTTTCTAGAATTTTCTTCCCTATAAAAGCTGAAATAAGACACAAGGTAAAGGCACAAAAATGTTCGGTCATAGCATTATTTATACTAGTGAAACATGAATAGCCTTTAGTTACCAGCAATGGTGGAATTATGAACAAAATGCATAGGACATTTCTGTCAGTGGAGAGAAATGCCATAATTAGAAACCATCGGTGTAAAGACCTAAATAACAGGCTACTTTTCTTGTCTCATCTAACTCATACTAAGGGAAGTGAACACATTTGGCCCTTATTAAGTCTTCCTGAATTTTTTTTTTTTTTTTTTTGTCTTTTCTTCTGGTACCAGGAATCAAACTCACGACCTTGCACTTGCCAGGCAAGCGCTTTGCCACTGAGCTAAATCCCCAGCCGCTTGTTCCTGTATTTTGAAAATCGCACTAACATCCACAAATTTGCACAGGCCTGGGGTTATTGCCATTTTGCCGGGCTCATGGGTTTTCAGTACATTCGATCCATCATTGGTTCATGTCATCTAGTACATTTTCTCAGACCCAAGCACAGATACCATGTACCATTCAGACTAACACAGAAGCTTTTCAGTTGCTCTCATGGCAAGTTACTGCCTTCAAAGCCATGAGCCACTTGCACTCAAATACCTTCGCAAAACAGAATCTAATCAGACGGTCATTTCATTCTCAATGTTCTTGGTATTAAAACGAAGAAACAAATGACACTATACAGTCACCATATTCTATGCTACCAGACATTTTGCTGAAGTGTTTTATTGTGTCATTTTAACCTGGGTAATTTTCAACTAGAGGATTACTATTCACCTTTCAGCCCTTATTTGAGTGTGATGACACAGGGAAAACTTTCCATTACCTTGCCAGTGAGGACAGATCAAACCAGCTTTTGCTTCCCTATCATAGCTGCAATTTAGCTGTTGTTTGAAAAAAAAGTTTTAAATCTTCCTTTTATACTGGAGGTTCAGATATCCAAAGACAAGCACTATGCTAATTTTGCTCATTGCTTTATCCCCAACTCCAAATGGAATATGAGAAGAGAATGAGTGTTCAAATATCATTTTTCCTGCAAGAAATGAAAAACAATTAGAATGTGAATGTAAAACATAAAAAGAAAATGTGAATAAGTGAAAACAGGCTACAAATTTAAAAATGGTAGATTAATATTGTTAAAATACAGACAAAGGGCTAGATGACTTTGTAGGGATGAGGAATTTAATAATAATGGTTCATATTTATTGTCTTAGTACAGGCTAGGTGATACATGAAAGTGTTCTCTATGAATTAACTCTTATTCCTCACAGAGAACTATATATTAAGCATTATACTATTGAGTTATTGAAGCTAGTGAAGCATAAATTTATCAAATGCCTGACCTAAAACCACAACCTAATAATGGATCTGATATCAAGTTGAAATTATAATAACTTTCAGGATCCTCTTTTTAATTACTTTGCCACACTGATTTTTCATAATTAAGCTACTGATATTCTGTGTAATCTGAATGCCTTTGGTTCTTGGGACTTTCCTATAGGTATTTCCTACATAGTTGTAGTCACAGGGTCACTGGATTGTCTGTGAGGGTCCTCCCATCCTCAATCACAGCTTATTGTTGCTTTGTGTCTCTTAATAAACTCATTAATAAACAAATGTTCTTTGCTCCCACATCTGTGTAATTGTAATCATAGCACAAAATAGATTATGTGTGACAAAACTTTTAGTTTAGCTTAATTTGTATCAAAATGAAAAGTTGAAGTTTAATATTTTCATTTTTCAAACTATAAATTATAGCAGTGAGACACAGGCATACTGATTTCCTCTTGGTGTGCTTCAAATTATAGACATCTCTCAAACACGTAAAGAGTATTTTCTCACGTAACTGGTCACTGCAAACTTTTCAAATTAAAGAAATGCCAGCTGTATTACTCTCTCTCTCTCTCTCTCTATATATATATATATATGTATATATATATAAATAAAATCATTTATGATAATTGGCCTCACTGTCTCATTGCTTGTATGTCCTCATATCTTTCAGCAAAACACGAGTTTTGAGTCCATGAATGGTATATGCATGCATGCATATGTGTGCGTGTGTGTTACAGTGTGGCATATAGATGAAGATACAAGAAGAGGAATCTGTTCAGATTTGTCATGAAACTATTTACTGAGATTTTCATTTTAACTCTTATTAGATGTGTGGTATACTAAAAATATTTCTATGGGATGCAATGAAGCTGTTCTCAGAGGTAAATTTAGAGCAGTGAATTCACACATAAGGAAAACAGAAAGAGAACAAATAAATAGCCTAATGCTGCATCTTAAACTTTTAGAAAAAGAAGAACAAGACAGGCATAAAGCCCAAAGAAGGGAGGAGATTTTAAAGATTAAGGCAGAACTTAATGCAATTGAGACAAAGAAAACCCTCCAAAAAATAAATGAGTCAAATAGTTGGTTCTATGAAAGAATAAATATGATTGATAAACCTCTAGCCAACCTTATCAAGAAAAGGAAGGAAAGAACTCAGATTCATGCAGTATGGAATGAAAACGATGAAATTATCACAGATTCCACAGAAATTCAGAAAATCATAATACCTACTTGACAATCTTTATTCCCATAGGATAGAAAACTCAGAAGAAATGGACAGATTCCTAGATATGTATGAATTACCAAGGTTGAGTCAAGAAGATATCAAATTCCTGAACAACCCAATATAAATTAATGAGATTAAAAACATGAATATAAACCTACTGACAAAGAAAAGCCCAGGCCCTGATGGATTCACAGCAAAGTTTTACAAGAAATTCAGAGAATATTTGATATCAACCCTCCTCAAACTCTTCAATGAAATTAAAAAGGAAGCAATTCTCTCTAACTCATTTCTGGAGGCAAGCATCATACTGATACCAAAATCAGAGAAAGACCCAATGAAGAAACAGAAATACAGACCAATCTCCCTAATGAGTATAGATGCGAAGATATTCAATAAGATACTAGCAAATAGAATGCAGCAAATCATCAAGAAAATCATACATCATGACCAAGTTGGATTCATTCCAGGAATGCAGGGTTGGCTCAATATTCGCAAATCTATAAATGTTATACGCCCTATCATTGGAGCCAAAGACAAAAACCACATCATCATCTCAATAGATGCAGAAAAAGGTTTCAACAAGGTCCAACATGCATTCATGATAAAACCTCTACAGAAAATACGGATAGATGGTCTTTACCTTAGCTTGATCAAAGCCATCTGTGAAGTTCAACAGCCAACATCATTCTAAATGGACCAAAACTGAAAGCTTTTACTTTAAAATCAAAATAAGACAAGGATGTCAGCTGTCACCACTCCTGTTCAATATAGTTATGGAGCTACTAGCCAGAGCAATTAGACAGGAGAGAGAAATAAAAGGAATAAGGATAGGAAAGGAAGGAGTAAAACTATTATTATTTGCAAATGACATGGTACTTCACATGGAAGACCCAAAAACTCCACAAGAAGACTCTTTGAATTAATCAACAAATTCAGCAGTGTAGGTGGATACAAAGTCAACACCCGCTAATTGATAGCATTCCTATACACAAACCACAAACAGACTGTGAGAGAAATTAAGGAAACCATACTTTTCACAATAACATCCAAGAAATAGAAATATTTAGGAATCAATCTAACAGAAGAAGTAAAAGATCTGTTCAATGAAAACTACAGTACTCTGAAAAAAGAGATCAAAGAAGATTTCAGTAAACGGAAATATATTCCTTGCTCATGGACAGGAAGAACCAACATTGTGAAAATGGCCATACTCCCAATACTGCAGTAGATATTCCATGCAATTCCCATTAAACTACCATAAGCATACCTCACAGATCTCAACAAAACATGCCCTAAATTCATCTGGAACGAGAAGAAACCCAGAATAGCAAAAGCAATCCTGGGCAACAAGGACAAATCAGGTAGAATCACAATCCCTGACCTGAAATTGTACTATAAAGCTACTGTCATAAATTCAACCTGGTACTGGCTAAGAAAAAGACCTGAGCATCAATGGAACAGACTGGAAGAAACAGCCACAACCAAAAACACACTCAGCCACCTAATGTTTGATAAAGGGGCCAAACAAACTCACTGGAAGAACGATAGTCTATTTAATAAATGGTGCTGGAAAAAATGGCTTGCTACCTGCCAAAGACTGAAAATAGACCCAAGTTTATCACCATGCACCAAACTCAAGTCAAAATGGATCATAGATCTCAATATTAAAACAGAAACATTAACTCTACTGGAAGAGAAAGTAGGTAAAAATCTTGAAGACATAGCAGTAGGCAGAGAGTTCATGAACAAAAACCAAACTGTACGTGAAATACTTCAAAGAATCAACAACTGAGATCTCATCCTACTGAAAAGTTTCTGCACATTTCAAGAAATCACCAGCAGTGTAAAAAGAAAACCCATAAGTTGGGAAAAAATTTTAGCTGACTGTCCCTCAGACAAAGGTCTTCTATCTAGAATATATAAAGAACTAAAAAATATCAGCTCCCCCAAATTCAAAGACCCAATCCAGAAATGGGCAGCTGAGATGAATACATACTTCTCAGATAAGGAAATACAAATGGCAAATA
>NW_004955418.1:25829449-25834172 GCF_000276665.1 Chinchilla lanigera | reverse complement strand
TGAGTGTGTAGAACTACAAAAGGCATTTGATGGACTGTCTGCTGATGTTACTAAGCATGCATTATTAAATCTAAATAAATCCAACAGCTCCTGCTTAGCACTGGATCCAGGACACTCGAAGAGCAAAACTGTGACTGTGAAGCCTGTACTGAAAGAAATTGGGCACAGTTATTGAATTCATTGAGAGATACATATTTTATTTACTTTTCTCTGAGTCTTGCTTAATGATCCACACTTGGTCAAGCAAAATTAGTCCTTTACTAGTACACAGTGTATCACAGATTTTAGGACATTAGAGACATAGATTTTTAAATGATGAAAACACCTTTTAACTAAGAAAATCTTCTTGTCATTATACCCCGATAGTAAAATAATTTAAGGAGTTATTAGGCAATGAATTTGGTCAATCTGTCTTTACTTATATAAAAGATTCTATCTATTCAGCATTACCCAAAAGACTTTTTTATACTTAGCAGCAATAAAAATTAAAGCAAGTACATGTGTGTTTGAAATACGTATGTTCTCATTTTACAACTCTTTCACCACATATATTATAGAAACATAAATTGTTCTAAAATTACAAAGACTTAATGTTGTATTCCGAAGATGTGAAACTATTTTATTATGTAAAACTTTCATATATTTTAAAATAAGTTTATGAAAAAATTACTGTGCTGGACAGAATTTGTATGGTGTACGTTCTTCGGGATTTTGTTCTCCTTTTAATGCAATTTGTTAATGGTGAGCTTGTCTTGCAATTTTAGTCCATTTTTACTTTTAATTGGTGATATTTTACTGCTTCTTCTGCAGGATTTTTAGGCAAGAACATGCGTTAATATTAAAAAATGAGTAAACATGACTTGAATGAATATTCCATAGAAGAAGCCCTGTCTTCCAGGTTTCATGGGTAGGGCTAGAGCTGCATGAATCATGCTGAGTCCAGGGTCAGCTGCTGAGAAAGAACTCACCAAACAATATGAATATTTCAGTCAGCCTTTGGGTCATTTTTCATCAAGTAAGGGTGACCATCAATGGTGAATGCTGCACTTTGTATGACAAACACTATGAAAATTGGTCAGCATGCACCAAAGCAAAAATTGAGCCCAACAAAGATGAGCAGGTAAAGATGATTTTAGTCAGGGCTACTTTAATAACAGAGAAAACCAGGCCTCACTTAAGCTCAACTTTGCTGAATGAAAGAGTGGGAATGGTTGTAAGACCTATGGTGTCTCCTGGAATACATGGGTCATCCTTCAGTGATTGCTCATTGGCCTTAGCCAGAGAATAGTAAACTTTCTCTTATGTTCATGAAGAGAGGAAATTTTACACATTGGAGAAAGGCAGCTGTGAACGTTAGGCTACTCTCCTCCCGCACAGACTAAGAGATAAGGACCTAGGATAGCTCCCTCGTGACTCCCTTGCAAAGGAATGGCTCCTTAACAAACAGTGCCCTAGGTTTTGGACCAGTGAGAGCCTTGACAAGTTATTACACCCCAAAGGCATAGAGCAAGAATTAACAGTTACTTGTCCTCTACAGTAAGTGGCTTAAGAAGGAGGTCATGGCCTAACCTAGAGTCAGGAACAGACTTGTTTAAAGTAGCATGCGATCTTTCTTGTATGCACAGTCTGAAATAGCTCGTCTTGTAGATCAGAGGTCAGGGAAAATGGAGGAGCAGGAATGAGAGGGACAGGTAGGGCGAAAGTCGATCAGGTGGTTCCGAGTTTTATTTGGGTAAGAGTCTGACATTCAGAGGTGCTTACTGGTGTGCACAGCACAGTGGGTTGACTACAGATAGAAATGCGCTGTGCATTTCCAAGGGTGAGGAGAAAGTTTCCACTCTAAAGCAATGATAAGTATTTGAAAAGACAGTTAGGTTGAAGATACACCCACCAGCTGGCACAGGACTTATACTTCAGGGTTTGAGCCGGAAGGAGACTTAACTGACCTCCGCTTTTGCTTTCACAATCACTCACATTCTGGCTGTTCTTGAGACAAAAGATTTCCTGTCTCAGAGTCAGCACAAGAGGCTCTGCAGTTCTTCAGAGCTCCCTGCCAAGAACCAACTTAGACAAAGCACACGGAGCACATGGCTGTGCCTGAGCGCGGGAGGAGGGAAGAGCGCAGGGCCTCGCCAAGATGAAGCAAGCATAGAAATAACGAGCAATGAAAGCTCATGCTACCTTACTGGGGGTCGGAGACCAAATAATGTATGACATTAATGGTTTGGGTTTAACACATCCCCTCATTAAAATCCTCTTTCCTTGAGAGATCAGGCAAACTCCAGGAACACACCAAATTATAAGGCCTCTCAATACAAAGTGCAGTAAGAAGAAAAGGTCTGTGACTTTCAATATACAGATGAATGAAATTCTATACACAATTGTGAGTTTTACCCATCCAAATACTTGGAAATTAAATACTTTTTAACTTGCATTTTAAAACTTTTATAATTTCAGAGCATTATTTTTGAATGTGTGCTTTTTACTATAAAGCTTTAAATAACTGTCTTTCTTCATAATCAGAGTATGTCATTTCACTGATCACCAACACCTGGAATATGAAGCAGATCACAACAGCTATAGTGAAATGGAATAACAATTATGAATTATTTAGACCTGTGAAGATTCTCATCAAAGTGCATTCAATTAGCATGGCAAAATATCCAAACAGGATTTATGCTATGGTAAGAAAAATTGTATTTTCAAATTCTTCTAGAATTTATAGTGACTGAAAAAGTCTACTTGATAAATGGATACGTAAAGTGCATTTTCAACAAATGACAAAAGAAAAAAAAGAAAACCAACTCACTGAAAAAAAATACTTATCTTTCACCGTGTTTTTCCTACATGTATATGACTGCAATGTTATTGCAGAAAGGAGTGTATCTACTTTTTATAACAAAAACTATTTCATAATTATTGTATGAGTATTAATGAGTACGACTTTATATTAGAAATTTTGCTGAGAATTTTGTGTAATTGAGTGAAGGAAAACAACAAAGATTTCAGTTTACCATTCACTCTTAGACATGATATTATCAATACTGCCAGTAAAGTGATGTTTCAATTTTGGGAATCAATTCGATGGTGCTATGGAAAATTTATTTTGTACTTGCTTGGATAGGAGACATTCATTTAATGAAATAAAGTATAATGCAATAAAAATACGGATTTCACAAGAAAAATGAAGTAGAATATTAAAAGAATATCTGTTAGATAAATTGGGATAATAATTAGGAATCACACAATAAAACACCAAGCTTCACAGTCATGAGTAGCATTAAAATAGAGATCACACATATTGATATTTGTAATACAAATAAGAAATATTATATGGCTTCTAACAAAATTGAACACTGTCGTAAAATCTATCTTTCTATTAGTGACTTCAAGTGCCTATCAGCTTTCACTTAGCTTAATGTTTATGTGCATGTTTATTTGAAAAATTTGTTAGCTTTCATGAGATGTTTTACTCTTCGGAAAACATAAGGATAGTAGCAGTCAAACTTATAAAAATGAAAGTCTGGGATAAAGAGATACTGCTAAGTAAAATAATTCAAAATTTATATTTAAAAGATACTAATACCAAGTACTTTAGTTTTAGACTATATTTCAATATACAAAATGTTACTATGTAAAAATTATAAATATAAAAAAGCCAGCTCACGCAAGTCAAGCTCAGAATATATTTTTTATTAATTCAAATTAATAAATTTTAAATGGTTAATTATGAAGCTGATTGGTGAATCACAAATTAAATTTAATTGGTGAATCACTGGTTCATTATGAAGCTGATTGGTGAATCACAAATCAGAATTCTAAGTAAATCCTGCAGAATAATCTCAATCTTTTATTCTCAAACTAAATAAATATACTTGGGGCAGCAGAGGGTCTGTACATGTGATAGACCTTTGATACTATTGCTTCCTCTTTGACACACTGAGTAGTTAGGGCTGTCACTTCTTAAAAGCATGACTTACATAGGTAAAACTGGGTTTGTATAATAACTGTGACTTTGAGTAGTTAAACACTTTTATTTTTCTGAAGTTTTAAATTATTAATTCTGTCAATATTTCAATAGCAACTACTATGTGTTTTTCCTTTTTATAGGCTCATTACGTTCTTAAGCATGAATTTAAGAGTAAATTGATTGAAAAGAACTAAACTTTGCTCTTGGTAGATACATAAGTATCTCATAGTAAAAATACATATTTAGTAACATGATGTTAGTGGTAAAAGATTGGACTTAACCAAATATAATTTTTCCCACTTAGTGCATGCTCTAATTGTGTTACAGAAATAACTTAATAAAGATCAACTGAGAAAAAATTATACAATTATTGGTGGTGATGATGTGCAAAATATGACTAGCAAGCTTATGATAATGTCATGTCACAGAGCAAATGATTAAATTAGGAAGAGATGCTCATTTACAAAAATAAGAAGAAAAGCTACAGTAATTGAGAAATTATGCTGTTATGGTAGACTTATATTTAAGTAGAAAGTTTACTTTATTCTTATTTATAAATAAGTCTGAATGAAGACTGTATTTTTCTAATTTAATAATGAATGATTAGATTTCTGTCTTTCTTTCCTTCTTTCTTTCTCTCTTTGCAATTTCGGACATCAAGCCCAGGACCTGCACATATAACTTATGTATGACTAAATTACATCATTGTACCCTGGATATCTTCAGGGTTTACATGGTCATTTAAAAATCCCA
>NW_004955418.1:25826609-25829029 GCF_000276665.1 Chinchilla lanigera | reverse complement strand
TGGCTTTTCCATCAAATGCTGGCTGCATCATCTCCTTTCTGAGTAATGTGTACTCATATATGATATTATTGTAATAAAGAATTATATATATGGAATGAAGGATAGTGAGACTGCATGAGAAGCATTTATGCAATCAGCTCTTTAAGTTAATTTGTCAAAAAGAGCACATGTACACTATGTAACGCTAATATAAAATAAACATTATAAATATATGATGTAATATGTGTCTTCTACGTAAATCATAAATATATACTACTATATCAAGTATGTTGTATAATACTGTATCAAGTATATCATGTATGCTGTACAATTAATTAAAAAAGTTATATGGACACTTTCAATTTATTTATTTATTTATTTTCTGTGGGTACCAGGAATTGAACTCAGGACCTCGCACTTATGAGGCAGGCACTGCACCACTGAGCTATATTCCCAGCTTCCACCACCTTCAGTGTAAATAAAATCAGGGGTATCTAACTGACAAAGGATGTATAAGTAGACACTAACGTTACATTCAGTAATGTATATCAAGTTATACTAACCTGGGAACATGTTTCATTATGTGGCACTATACTAAAAAGGTTGAAATATGTAAATTTATATTTAAATGGATAGTTCTATTATTAATTATAATTGTGAGTGTTTGGATAATCACATCAATACAAAGTCCAATATAATACTAAAAACGAATTTTTAAAAGATATATTTTATATGATATCTTTTATTATTAATACTACTGGTCCAGGGTAATACTTATATATGATTATATTCATGTATAAAAATCCATGAATTGTAGAAGTGGAAAATTTCATGTTTCTTACATATTATGTATATGGAAATAAAAGTTGATTTAAATATTATTTATTTTTTATATCAGTGTTAGTTTTCCTACCTTTAATAAAGCAGTGTGCAGATTTAAGTCAATATTAAAAATTTATTAGTACTTTTGTTGATGTTTACATTTTTTATTTTTATTCTTTGATTTGAATTTGTCAAGTCAATTTATGCATGAGAACTGTTGTCAATTGTTCAACCAAATTGTTCATGAGCTGAGATCAATTTGCTGTTTCTGTCATGACACACATCACTTCAGATACGGAAAGTATTTGAAAAAAAGCAAATATCAGGAATACCAATGAGAAAGGGTGTTATGACTACAGAATCCTAATGCTAGAATCACTGCCCTCTTCCATTCCTGTCCTCAGCATAACCTATAGAAGGTTAGATAATGCCATCTCCTCTGGCTGCACTGTAAGGGTTTGATATAGTTCAGCAATGTTTATTAAATGGAAAAAAAAATAACAATGTGACTATATTTATTTTTTATAATCTAGGCACTGAATTATCTTTTATACCTCCAAGTCCTTAAGAAATCATGATTTTATCAATTGCAGCCAGTGATAATTCCTACCTTTTCAGTAACATTCTGAATTGATTTTCTGAAAACCTCTTGAAATTTTCTTAATCATGAGAATGTTACCTTTATGTTTTATGTTACTAAATTGGTGCCACTGGAGCAGATCAAATTAGGAAAACAAAAATATAGTAGACACAGTATCTGCATTGTTATTTGTAAAGTTGATTTGGTAATTATTTAAATATGAGAACATTATCAGAAAGAATTTAGTACAGCAGAATAAGAAATATTTATTATGCAGTACTGCTATAAAATATTTTTTAATTAAGAAGACTAAGGAAAAACAAATATCTGTAACATCTCTATGGGCTTTAAAATATTATATGATTAAAATTAGTGTGCTTTAAATTTAAAAATTAATATTCAACTGGGATTTGAAAGGCTAAATTTTAATATGACACAGGGTGTTCTCACATCAGTGCCAACTCCCTTTGTGGTCAAACATCTTTAACCTAATTTTAAATAAACACAGAGTGCCCAGTGCCTCACCTACTTCCAATATTTATGTATTGTTGAAAGTTTTAACTAAAATAACTGGATGTGAATAAAATACATGTAAGAATTGAAAAGAGAGAGAAAGTAATCTCAAATTATATATAATTTGTAATAGTCTATTTGGAAGGCTAAATAAAAAGTAATTGCAATACTTTAAAACTTAGAAGACAGTTCAGGAAGCTGCCCTACCAAAAACACAAAAACACCTTCCAATTTTCTGATTACAGTGATAACAAATTAGATACTACTAGAGACATTTATTCTATTTATGATAATGCTGCACTCAAAAAATAAGTTCGCATCATCTGATACCACGAGTGTAAATAATTCCAGATGAGTCCAGAAAACTAAAGTTTATCCAGAATACTCCAGGCAGCTTGTTGTTGATCTAAAAAGTCAAGTGAGTTATTTCTAAGTGAGGGTGGCATGGCTTTCTTTAAGGGAAAACTGTATCCACAGGTACAGAATAAACACAGATCAATGTGTATGAAGCATGATGGGGGGGGGA
>NW_004955418.1:25782208-25825954 GCF_000276665.1 Chinchilla lanigera | reverse complement strand
ACAGATCTCCTGCCCTCGCTTTGCATTTGATTCTTTGGATGACAAATATAAAATTATCCTATAAATGATGTGTTTTGTATTAAATTGATTCCCTTGCAAACCCTGACTACAACAATGGGTTTTCTAGATAGTGGGGTTTATGATGAGATTGATGTTGTGCCCTGTTAAATTCAGGAAATATTTACTGTATTCCACTTTGCCTCTGACAGTCTCAAAAAACAAACATGACATCATTTTCCAATTCACATAGTTGACAATCTAGAGTTTAGGATATAAATACAACAATAGGCAAACCATGACATTTGAAATCATAATAAAACATTGCATTGTTCATACTTTAGTCTTGGAAAAACTAATGTTAGCCCTGGGAGAAGTCAACAAAGTCTACAAACTAGAGGAGGAAAGTGGAGACTTGAGATGCAAAGCTAGAGTACCAGTGCTGAGCAATGTTTCCCTGAGGAGGTTCACCCTATCTTGACAGTCATGAGTTCCCCCCCTCGATTCAATATTATCTAAAGTATTTTAATATCCTATATGCAAATAAATAGATATATCTATAAAGTATAAAAATAAAAAAAATGGAGAAGTCTTACACCTTTCTGTTTTTTTTTTTTTTTTTTTTTTTTTTGCAGTACCGGGGACTGAACTCATTGAACTCATTACCTTGCACTTGGCAGACAGGCGCTTATGCTACTGAGCCATATTCCCAGCCTGTATACCTTTCTTTTGTATTGTAAAAATGTTAGTGCTTTTGATTATTATATGGATGGTTTAAAATCATTAGCTGCAAAATCGGTACCAATAGCTAGATACAAACTCTTAAATTTTGTACCAGAAGTAATTTTGATGCAGATGGTTTTATTTTCCACTCTGCAGCCAAAAAAATATAAGGTTAAAATAGATTACGAGCCTGTCCAAGGTACAGGAGTACCTCAGTTCATGAACGCCTCCTTTTGGGAGCAATTAGATTTGCAAGCAGAAGCATTCTGCAAAATTTTACTTCTTTTGGGGAACTGCACATCGAGCGACAAACACGGACTTTGTCTCCCCAGAATCATGGAACAAATTGAGTTGTGAGCCAAGGCACTACTGTACTGTATTAGAGGTACAAATTAATTGTAGAATTTAATTTAAAAAGTGACTATTTTACAAGACGTTTATCTAATAACTTTTGTTTACTGTGAAAAATAGTAAAGTGTTACTTTGATATTACATTGTTTAATATTTTATTGATGATTTTTTCAATCATGTAATGTCAGATATTTCCTCAAACAAAAGCCCATTCTTTCCCTCTAATGCTACATTTTGCACATATAAAAGTTGCAGGAATATATTGTGTTTCTGTGTGGCATTTTTAGCTGGAGGGCTAAAGTGCAATTCAACATCTTTGTAACTCAGTGTGTCATTTTCAGAAGGTTCAGGGATATGATGTTTTCTAAAATTTCTATAATAAAATAATAGCATAAATTTAAAGTGACAATAGGTTACAGAAAAGTAACCATCTAATTGTGAGTGTATAAATCTAGCTATGTGTCATGACTACCTGATGTTACCAATTTTATATTTCCTGTTAGGACACAGATCTTTATAAAGGCATACGGGATGGATATTGCAGTCACTGCTATGATATAATAATAATCCTTCTAAAATCCTCTTGACAGGTGTCCAATTAAACTATGAGTGAACACTTCCTATGATAAGAAGCTTACCACTTTGTAAGCCATCTTGTTCCATTTAAAAAGACGTTAGCAGCTGTCCTTAATTTTTCATAACCTTTAGCCTATTCTAGATTTTATGGCCATAATTAGAAGAACTATAAATTACTTCTGCAAACTCAAGCATAAGAATCTAGTGTACGGGCTTAACCTTAGTCTTGCTGGTTTTTTATGCTGAATGAATCAAGTGACATTTAACAAACAACCCTAATATCTTGATCCCGGGTGTCTTTCTTAAATATGCAAGTGTTATCTAACATTTGACAGTGTTTGAAGAAGAGTAGTGCTGTCAACATCTCACTGGCCACTTTGGATAAATTTTTAAGACAAAAAATATTGAGAAAGTTTTTAGAGAATTCACTAATATTGAAACAGCCTAGCTAGCCACCAATAAAAATGGCTACTCAGATTATGTTGCAGCCACACCATGGAATAGAGGAAAAAATCATTTGTGTTCTATCTATGCATCCAGAAACAAAGAAAAGCCGGTAAAATGAAGAGTTTTCAGAGATAAACCAAACAACCACAGATTGAAAAACAAGAACTGCAATGGCATTTGAGTTTTTAGTCCAGACAGCCACAGCAAAATTGTACGTAACTTTGACAAAGAGAATTGAAGGCATGTCCTAAAGTGTAAAAATTTATAGCCTAAAGAGAGAAAAGTATCATGAGAGATATAGATGTATGGAATTATCACACAGAAAATTTAAAATTATTCTACTCAACACGTCAATAGTTCACATAATTGAAGAACAGATGGGTAAGGTAATAAAGAGATGGAAAAATCTAAGGAAGAATCCAAAAGCAATGTTGCTGCCTTAGTTACTTTTCTCATTGCTGAAAGTAAATACTCGACAGTCACATGTTGAAGGAGGAAAGGTTTATTGTAGCTCACAGTTTGCAGAGGTTTCAGTCCATAGTGTGTTGGCTCTGAGGCGGAGGAGAAGGGGGGTATGACAGAGGGATACTGTGAAGGAGAAACAGTCTGTGAAAGAGCAGACAGCGTAAAAATCTGAAAGAGTGAATAATAATTAGAAAGTATGATAGACATTGTGAAACGAAAAGAAAATGCTGAAAAGAAAAGAGAAACTGGGGTGTGGGAAAAGAGAAAAGAAGGTGAAATTACATATATATGTACATACACGATAGCTGGCATAGATGTACTACTGACTTCTATCGCTTTACTGAAAGGAACAGCTAATGATTTCTTATTTGATCAGTCTTGCATGTCTCCATTTGTTTTCCTGAGAAACCACTTTAAAGATATCAATATGTAATACAACAACAATTGTTAATTTTCTACCACTTTGTCTGTAACTCTGTATTGCTTGTATTGTTCTTATGCTATTTTGTAAGTGGATGTCTGTTTGTTAATATGTTTTCCTTCTATTATTTTTCAAACAAATTTTAAAAAAAGAGCAGACAGGAGGCAGCAAAGCAGCAGCCTGTCTTCCATCTTTGCCATAATGTTCCATCCAGGATACAAACTAATTGTTTGGTGCCACTCACACCCAAGGAGGGGCTTCAATTATCAATACCTAAAGCTATGCCAAATTAGTTCAATTATCACACATCCTTAATCCATATCCACACTTCCAAAATCCAGCCACCTCCAAAGATCCTCCTTAGTGCATCAGGCTTTTGGAGACATCTAGATAAATCCATAGCATGTGCAATTTAAAAAGCAATTTTATTAAAAGTAAGGAATGCCTTTGATAGTCTCAGTAGACTCGACATGACTCAGAAAAGAATGAATTATCTGGGATATATATCCAAAGTACTTCAGATACTGACATGCCAAGCAAAAAGTACAAAAAAGACATTTTTATCAAAGTTCTGTGAGACTGTTGTATGATCCAAGGGATCAGAGAGACCAGTGGGGAAAAAGGAGGATTTATTTCCAGGATTTTAGATGCATGTTGATCCAGCTGAACTCTTGTCCAAAGTGCTGGGCATTAGAACAAAGGAAAGGTTCTAGTTTTATACATTTGGTTGAGGGGGTTGGTCTGTACAAACTGGTGGGTGGGTGGGGTAAGTAAGGGTACAGATGCAAGGCAAAGCAGTTAATAACTTAGCCTTGAAAGAAGATAGAGCCTTATGAAAGAATAAGATGACATAAGTTCTGTTTACAGGACAGAGTTGTCAATCTTACCTGTTCCAGGACAAAAGTTATAGCTGGGGGAGGGGTGGTGGAGTTTGAGGCTTTTTGCTCTTGAAGTCCTGCTTCAAGACAATTGCAAAAGTTGTAACACATGTGACTGGAATATGAGAAACAGGAGGAGCAAACGAGCAGAAGATTATTCAAAGTAAAATGCTTTGAGAATTTATTGAAATTGATGGCAAGACACAAAACACTGATCTGTGAAACTAGGGTAAACACACACACAAACACACATTCATTCAAATAAAATACTAGCATAAAGAATTTAATTATCAAAAAGCATATAATATTAAAATTACAGAAAGTCAAATAGAATGAAAATTGTGAAAGAAATAAAGGAAAAACATATTACAAATAGAGGCAAAGGTACAATGATTACATTAGAGTTCTTACCAAACATATCAATTAACGAGATTGAAGTAAAACAGATAAAATGTAGAAAAAAAGAACACCACTAACATCAAATATAAAACTCAGAACAATTATTCATGTAGAAGTAAGGAAAATAAAGTCTTCATCAAACAAAAAATGTAGAAATTCATCACCAGTACAGCAGACTTTAATTTAAAGAAACAATGAATCCTAAAACCTAGCATATCAATTTGTTCATTGCAAGAGTATTTGAAAGACTGACATTATAAGATCAATTTTAGTATTTGCCTACAGAATACAAGACTTTTGAGTCAATGAATCAATATTATCATAGACATAATAAGCATAATTAATGTAACATAGAAAAATGTATTCAGTAATGCCCTTAGCAAGTTGTTTGATGTTTACTTATTTGCGCAGTTTCTAAACTTTTTCTTTTTACTGATTTCAAGTTTTATTGTTTTTTGATCATAAAAGATACTCAATGATATTTCAATTTTTAAAAGTATGAGGACACTTCCTTTGCGATCTCTTATATGGCCTATCCTGAGTAATGCTCCATGTGCTGTTGAAAATACACTTTCTGCAGTTGTTAGACAGAATATTCTCTAGGTTTTTGTTAGGTCCACTTGGTATAAAATATGCTTTAAGTCAACTATGCATTGATTTGCTGTCTAGATGGATTATCCTTTGAAAGAATAATTTGTCAAATTAAAAATATTTCTCTTAAAGAATTTACATGATCTTCTAATATAATTATCTTCTTCTAAAAAAAAAAATTAAGGCTAATACAAAAGGAAATAGCCTGAGAAACATTACAGAAATCTCTATATAGTGAACATCAGGAGAAACCCCACAAAATAGTTTTATGATGGTCGAGCTTTGTGCTTGAATTATTAGCTAATACATTCAGCACAAATATGAAAAATGATAGATTAAATTTCAGCTGTTTCATAGAAAAGAAAACTGCCCAATATACTAAAATCAAGATTAATGTGGGCTATGTGGTTGTACAGTAACTAAGTAGTATAAACTTGGCTTTAAACAATGGAAACATTGCATCATATTTCAAAAAGCTATAAATGTAAGATAAAAGTTTAAGCAGGATATGGTGCTATGAAGCCGCTACAAGAAGACCTTCTTACCTGTGTGGCTTCTGCTAGTGCAGTGATTCTTTGGCTTACAGCAGCTAAATCTGAAACTCTTGTCTTCATTTTCACGTGCCCTGTTTACATTTCTCTATGTGTGTGTCTTCACGTGCATTCTCACCCTAGTGCCTCTGTTTTGTCTTCTTATAACAGTACTGTCACTTCATTCAGGGCCAGAGTTTACACAGCTTAAGGTGAACTCATCATAATGTGACATTTGCAATATTTGGAAAGAAACACATATTCTCAGGAACTAGAAATTGAGATATCAATCTTTTAGTGGGAGATACAATTCAAGCGATAATAACAGCATAAAGATAACAAAGAAATAATAGTTTAACTGTAAAACAACAATTAAAATTGAAATCATTATTGTGTCTGAGTGAGCATGACAATGTGTTTATAAAATATTTATATTTGCATCGAAATAGTTAAAAATTTTAAAATATACGAATATATACATGCATATAAGAAATATTATGTGGGCAACTTTTTGTATTCACAGAAGATTTATCCCAGGGCAACTCTTAGAAATAATAATAATAACTAATAATAATGAAAAGGGGCTGTAATGATGATTCTGTTATTTTTTAGAAAAATAGTGTTAGATAAATTTGTGAAAAGATCATCCATCAATTAATTTTAAGTAATGCAGTCTATGAAAACTCTTATAAAAAGTCATAATTTATCGAGTAATATTTTATTAAATGAATAATTTCATGTATAAAAAAGTAGAATTGTAAAAATAGAAAATTTCCACCAGTATAGTCTTTTATAGCAGAAACTCAATTAAAACCTAACATCTATTTATGAAAGAAACTGGTAGTGATAATTATGTATCATTCTGAATCAGAACTCTGTAACAACCATGAGGAAGTTTTTGAGGCATAAAAGTAATGAGGAGAGTAGTTTTACAGGAAATTAAACATTGATTTAAAAAACTGTATTCATTAAAGAGCATAATAATGGAGTATGAATTTATTAGACTTACACTTAAGTCTCATTTGGATCAGTGGATAAAAAAAATTCATCATTACTTTTGAGAAAATAAATTACATATTTGATAATAACAAGTTAGAGCTTTCATTTAGAAGGATAAAACAGCTATATGAAAATAATAATATAAAACTCAAAGGCTAAAATTAAAGGAAAAAATAAAAATTTACAATCTCAGGCTTGGAGAAAGTATAAATGACAAATTTGGAAAATGTTTCTTAGTTATGACAAGCTCTACAAAGATAAAAATAAGAAAATTAATAAGTTTCAAAGACAATACTCATGATTTTAGGAGAACATAAAAGGAAGCATCATAAATGTCTAACAATCAATAATAGTTTAAATATAAATAGAGATTAATGTGATAGAATCCCATCTAAGTAACCACTAACTGTATTTTGAGAATTACTGGGTGAGTCATAGGGCTGTTGGGAGAGTTATATGACATAGTGTTATTTTTTAGAATATTGAACAGTTTTTAAGTGATAAAAAAGTCAGTTATCATTAGGCTTTGTTTTATTTCATTAAACTCTCAAAATCATTGGGCATATTGGTCCATGTTTAGAATTCCAGGTGCTATGAAGGCCGAGTGGTAAAGGATTGCTTATGTCCATAAATTCAAGACCAATGTAGACAATATAGTAAGAGACTATCTTTAAAAACGAAAACAAACTCAAGCTTACCAATGATCCCAAACTTACCTTCCAGTGTGAAACTGTGTGATTACTGAGGCTTTGTTTATTTATTTATTTATTTATTTTTGGTTTTGGTTTTTTTCCGGTACCAGGAACCGAACTCACGACCTTGCGCTTGCCAGGCAAGCGCTTTGCCGCTGAGCTAAATCCCCAGCCCCTGCTGAGGCTTTATTGAGAGCCGTTTACTTCTCAAATCAACAAAAATTTCAGCAATAATCACTGAAGTAAAATGAATGTAGAGCATACTGTTTAAATTTTTCTGCAGAAAAGTAATAGCTGTTTTCGTATGTAAAGCAATGTAATGTATAAAGAGGAAAGTACATATATATGTATCATTTCCAGCTTTTATTATAATATTTATATACTGAATAATTCAAAAAAAACCTGTTAAAATATTGTTTTAGACAGAATAAGAAACTAGAAAACTCTGATATTAGCAGACACTTCTACCATTTCATGTTCTATTTTGTTTATTGGTACTTTCATATATTAATTTCATTTAAAAACTTTATATAGGTTTTTGACAAGCATTTTATACCACCTCTTTGTTATGTGTTTCCTTAATTCTCCTGCTTCACAAGAACAAAATATTTCATTTGTGCAGAAAATAACTAAAAACTGTCAGCTTTCAGAGCTTCCTAGTACAGTCCACGGACAGATGCAGTATTCCCAAATGTGTCTAAGCCAGTCCCAAATGCAAAGTATGGCATCAAACATTGTAGCTCTTTCATAGTATCTGCAACTGCAAAATTTACCATTTTACCACTTAATATGGGAGGTATTTGGAATGACCTCAGATAATTGCACAACCTTGCTGGTTGTTTTTCAAATTATTTCACTTATATGTATGAATATAACAGGTGTTGCCACTTACTGCTTAGTAGGTTTAATAATGCCCATGTTATGGATATAGTAATCTGTATTATGTTCTTTGTAATTTCAAGATGATCGAGGAAACATCAGATCACACTAGCCTGTCACCTGCGGTGCAACCCTAGTGAAGGGAAAGACCTCCCCGTAGTGGGACATTCAGTGTCCCCTGAGTCACTGTGGTAAACACGTGCTCCCAGGGTGGCTACTGGGGGATAGCAGAACTTCTAAGAGGTAGAGTTTCTTTGGGTCATTGGGTGTGGCCCTGAAAGGACCTTTGGGGACTCCAGTCTTTTCCACTTCCTCTCTTTCTGCCTTCTGGCCATAAAAGTGGGCTGTACCACACCTTCTGCCGTGATGTGGGGCCTCGCCTTGATCCTAACTCAATGGAGCCCATGGAACCTGGACTGGAATCTTTTCAACCAGAGGCCAAGTGGACCTAGCCGGTTTTCTCACTGCAGGTTTTCACTGTAGTGACTCCAAGTAACATACACTTTTCTGCTTTATTTGCAAGTTTATTTGCTCAAATTTAAGATTCCTTATAAAATGTATATCAATTACAGTACACTAAAAGAGGTGTCATGCTATGATTCTGATGAGAAGGTTCAGGGATACCTCCAACCTTCACCTTTCACACACAAGGACAGGGAAGCTCAGATAGAGACAGTCAGACATAGATGTTCACAATTCCAATATTTTTCTTTTTTTCTTTTTTTGTTTGTTTATTTGTTTTCCAGTACTGGGAATTGAACTGATGACCTTGCAATTGCTGGGCAGGCGCTGTGCCACTGAGCTAAATCCCCAGCCCCACAATTCCAGTATTTTTCATTGAAATTGCATATTTGGTTTACATGGTGATAACTACAGTCCCATATTACCCAATAGATCAATGTTGTGACCTGTTTCTACACTTCTGTAGATTTGTTGTTCTTACTTACCTGAGAAGTCTGCATCCACAGATCCAGGTCCAGCCATCGATCTACAGAACAAAGCTTCTACTCCAACCTGGGCAATGTCCATTCCCCGGTCACTTTCCCTGGTCTGTTCCCTTATCACAATGGCAAGGAGAAAGCCTTTTCTATTTTGTGAGGGACAGAGCCCACTGGTAGATTGACTAACCTTTAGTAATTAATTCTACCATGGTTGTGTCTCTGTGCTTTTTGACCCCTTCCTCAAAACGTTGTCAAAAACAATGTAGCATTTCCGTGTCATTTAATTTGTACCAACATCATATCCCAAGTTCAGTGAACCATGCAAGCAAAGTAGAAGACTGATTTCAGGTGTCTTTTCCAAGGCATAAAACCTAAAGCGAAAGCTTCCCTGTCAGTAAACAACGCTTTATCTCCTTGTATATTTAATCTGTTCCCTTGTCTCACAAGCCCAGTCTCCGCTGCTTCTGCATTTTCCCAGTTCCGCCTGATACTTACTTTCCAGATCCTGCAGCCAGATTCATTTTAAGTGAATTACCATTTTCATGCTGTTGTGAAGACAGTATGTATGCCCTTGAATCTTCATAGCTACTGAAAACAACTCAGTACTGATCCTGACAAGTAAAGGAAGTATCAAGACATGGGTGTACGGTACGTGAGACCTTCATGTGTTAACCAAGCAGAGAGAAACTGCTCTCCACAAATAAGGAGTTTGGTGGGTTACAAATTTCAAGTCTGTGCTTCAGGTTTCAGAGTCGCTGCCACTCTCTCCATTTCTTTGATAGGTTAAGTTCCTGCACTGGTGACTTCTTCACGGATGCTCCTTTTGTTGGCTTTTCTTCCTTCTGATGCACTCTTTCATCCTCTCATTTGTGTGATAAAGTAGCAGTTCTAATTATCTGAAGTTTTCCCTCCAACTGAAAAGATGAGGTGTTGGTAACTGCCGTGGTTTCCTCCTCCTCTCGGCCACAGTGGTTGGATTGTTGGGTGACACAAGCCTGTTCTCTTACTGTGTAGCCCTGGGGGCAGTTATAACACGTGTTTATGGTTGTCACTGCCCTGCACATTAAGTTGCTAGAGTTGATGAAACCAGTGATATGCCCTTCTACCACATCATGTCTCAAAGTACCAGAGGTGACAGGAACCCAAGCTCCACGCAGCAGAAAGGATTTCTGCACTGATGCACCAGCCTCTTCTCTTCGCCATTCGGGGATTCTTCCTGTCTTATGATGGGACATTTTCAAATTCTCCTGAAAGGAGGCTGAGTATGGTCCCACCTAGGGTTCAGGGAACAGCTCCAGGCATGCAGATGGAGAAGCTGCCAGTGTAAGGCCTGGCTACGGGTGAACCATGAAGGATGGGCAGCCCTGGTGCAATTTGGGCAGTATACAGGAGCATTTGCTGTGCAGTTCTTGGTGCCTTGATATCACAGCAAATCCACAAGCAAATCTTTAGGACTTGGAACATTTAAAAATAATACCAGAGTAAAACTTGCCTTTCTATGTATCTACCCAATTATCTGTTTCTCAAGTCAATTTGCTAATTTTTATCTCCTCAAATTAAAATTCTCTGTAAAGACTATAACAAGCACAATATACTAAAATGATAATGCTATGAGGAGATATATGTGTACATGCATAGTAATTCAGACATTTCGGAAAGGACACTAAACATTTTAAGTTAGTAAGAGCTTGCTAGTAAAATCCCCAATGCATTTTTCCGTGCATATTTTGATATACTTGCTCCAATAACTCCAGAAAGGGCGGGAGGTTTTGATAGTTATTTCACAAGAAATTCATAGTAAAAGGACTTGCCCTTGAGCAAAAATACTTTTTCTTTTTTCTTGTTATAATACCTCAAGACAAAACAAAATAACTTTATCACCCTATGTTTTACAAGCTTGGCAATGTGTTTGCTCTTTGCCTAGTGCAATTTACCTAAAGAATATAACCTGTGTGGAAGCCCGGAGTCAGTAGGTAAATCCAAGAGGTCCCATTATTGTCTTCTTCTCAAGGCTTTGCCTTGAGAGAGACGTTGACCTGCGTATTATCAGCATACTGTGAATGCCCTGGACATACTGATGTGTATTCAGAAGGACATCATGGGCTTGCTCCACTTTCTATTCCTATAAGCATTTTGCATAGTGAGGTTGCAAAATATTTCTGGCACCCATTTATGTCCAGTACAAACGTGTTTGCATTACCTATATGTTTTGTGTTAGAGGAGATTGTTGGAAGGCAGAGCTTTCAACAGATTCACTTTAAAACAAGTGGTCTTGAATTGGATTCTTGCTCCCTCAATGCCTAAGAAGATACAGGTTTTCACATCAAATACCATCACCCAGTGGGCTCAGAAGCCACTTTATCTTACCAGGATTTATACATAGCTTTAACCACTGGTACGGGAGATTCCTGGACAGGATAGGAAGGAAGAAATTCTTGGAGAACAAATATGAATCAGTCTGATGGAAGACCAGTGGGGTTTACCCTGGATACTGTTGTGGACTATCTTCACCAATGGTCACTCAGGTACTGTCGAGTACTGATAAACACAGTGTGCAATTGTCACTCACATGGCGACTGCATGACCTGCAGCACTGGTGTTGCCCATGCAGATGATGATGCCAGTAACTAGTGAGACCTAAGCAGACAGAGAAGCATACGTTTTCCCAATGGACAGTGTTAACCCTCCTCCATCCACTGTACCAGCTCCTAATACTGAAGGGGAGAAAAGTAAAACTGGGTAATAATAATTACTTTCAAGTAACAGTAATTATTTTCAAGTAACGGGGGTGGGCAGGAGAGAGCTCAGTGTCACAGGGCCTGCTGGCAAGCACAAGGTCCTAAGATCGACCCCCACCCCCGTACCAAAAAGACCCCCAAATAAATAAATAAATAAAATAAAATGAGTTAAAGAAAAAACAAGTAATGGCTGGATGGGCATTTAAAATGGTTCATAATTTAAGGTCTTTTACTCCGAAAAAGAAACAATTGCCTATTATTCAAAGAAAATGAAAACATTTTTAGTTTATAAAAGCAGTGGAGAGATTCAAGTAAGTTAAGAAGGGGAAGGATGAAAGCTGGGGAGGAGAAGCATTTTACCTTTGAAAGACGTTATCTTCGTTTATGTTTCTCTCTACATACAACTGTAGTTTCTCCTCCCTGTGACATATGTTATAGCACACACTTTCAGTTCAATGTTATGTAATGAAAACGAGCCAAAGTCCATGTGTGTGCTTGTAAAATTCTCTTTAAATGTGAAAGAACACTTATTTATATTTACATTTCAAAGACGAGAAAATAGTGATGTGATTTTCAAGTATTATTGGTGGTTTAGATTCCTTTCTAGTATTGTGCGCTGTTACTGCAAAATACAGACGACACGACTGGGTATATTTTTCCTCCTTTGCTAACATTTGTTCTCTCTGATAGCTTTCCAAATCTGTTTTATAAATGACACTCATTGATATGTTATACTCTGTCCTACAGCCCCGTGCAGAGTACCGGCATCCTTAATTATTTCACCAATCTTCTTGCACATATATTGCATTTTCATTTTTTCTTAGAAATTGCTTTTAATAGGTGAAGGACATTCTTCTCACTTTTAATTATATTGTCTCTAAGGAGATAAGTTTTCTCTCTCTCCAACTAGTTCTCAGTGTACCATATGGTTGTCACTAGATTATTTTTATTCACATTTGATTAATATTCCTGTAGTGTTGTAATTAGTAAACACGTTACATTCTGTCATGCAAGTTTAAATTATTGACCTCTAAGCAGACATTAATGATAAATTCTTTTATCTTTTTTTGCTGTGATAGAAACAGCTTTCCAGAGGAAATGAATACCTTATTCATAAGTGTTCCAGAATAAATCAACTATGTTGGAGGTATTTTAATTTTACCCTCAGTAACACTCCTTAGAATTTGTATCAGTACAGTATTTCAGATCTACAGTGAGACACTTAGGTTCTTTTATTTTATACACATTTTGTGTAGTTTAACTTTAATCATGTTATCTTATTAATTTTATAGACAGATGAAGTCATGTATATGTTAATAAATGTTCTATGTTATAAAATAAACATTCTTTTTATTAACCTGATATATATGAATGACTTTCTGTAATTATTTTTACACAAAATCAATAAAGTATTTTGAGTAAAAGTTTACTGAACAATATTTTTTCTCTGCCTCTTTTTGTCTCTGTCTCTGTCTCTCATGCTTAAACACAAATGCACAAACACATATGTGTAATCACTCATTTTGAAGTGTTCTAATTTCTTTGCTATATGAGGTTTATTGTCTGATTTTTTAACATTTGATATTGTACTTAGATAAACATATGAACTATTTTTTTCAAATAACAAAATAACCTAAATTATTTTAATGTCATCTGGTAATTTATTACCTAACACAATGGGAAGAAAAAAGGAAGTATGGTGGAAAAGGAAAGCAATTGGATGTCTTTTGCAAGAATATGATATCCATGTGAAGTAACTGCCTCTACGGTTAGCCTACGAGCACATTTTCTAATATCTTCCTGTCTGTATACTGTGACAAAATGAGCCCATCTTAATGAAATAATTATGTCAACATGGGTCATATTGAATTAATATGTCTCTGTCATGCTTCCTAAAACTGACATTCCAGTAAAGGACAATGTTGGCAGGCATCTTTTTAAACCCACCTACAGTCTGCAGAAATCATGAGAACTTCCCCAACAGTGCATCCACCACACCATCTGCATTCCATCTGATGGACTCCATGTGGCAAGCATATGGGACTAGGTGGAACTGATGAAGAATAGAGGACTCCACACGGTAATGATATCTCACTACTCCTCAGACTCTGCAAAGCTCAGTGTACCCATTACTGGTTTGTGCTTATCATGTGTCAACTTGACTCTTTGAGTCCAAGACTATGATATTCCCTGCAGAATTATGAAGGACTCCAAAGTGAATGTTTCAAGGATGGAATGCGTAAGACCATTTATATATGTGTGGAGTGAATAAATGAGTAAAAGAGTAAGGACATGTGCAGCAAGTACTATTTCAGTGAGCTATAATTATTTTAGAGTGAAAGGTCTATTTTCCTTAGAATTAAGCAGAAATGTCTCTAATTTTAATAATATGTGAAGTTTTTGTTAAAATATATTAATCACTCTCTGTTCAGCAATCAGAATTTAAATAATAAGACTGAGTCTTCTATATTTTTACAGAACCTTTCTGTGCTCATTAACATAATCATTAAAATTTTATTATAATTTATGTTTTATGCATAAATATATATAATATATATTGGAAGTGTTACAGCATGTGCAATGAATTCCCTAGAGATGATACTATCTTAAATAAATAATTCATTTTGAAAGTTTTTAGAATTCTTGTAATTTAAGGCAAATTCTAAACTACTTATTTATTATATTTGATATAAGCAGCATTTTAAGCCTTTAAATTGGCTGTGATAGCCTTAGTATAAAAAGACATTTGATCTCAGAGAAATATTCAGAGTGCTCAAAAGAATATATGAAATATATTATGAGAAATAAATATTTTAGGATGAAAAAAATATCATATAATTCTAGTAATAATATAATTAATGGGATGGAATTCAATAAAACTTCATATTGATTAATTCAAACCTATATTTGAGTATAAAAATAGAATTTATATGTCAGATAAGCAGATGAATATTTGACATTGGCTTGACATTAATTCTCCTTTGAAGCTAAAGATTTATTAGGATAGACCAAATAAAGTGTTCAAAGCATTTAGAGAATAAAGCACCCAGTAATTTTTTGGATTAATGAAAAGACACATTTGCAAAGGAAGCTGAAGTTATTCTTCAAATTATACTTTAAAAAAATCAGAAAGACATACTCCACCTCAGAAATCTGAGGATTAAATTCCACGATGTTATTAAAAGACAAAAGTGGGGGCTGGGGATTTAGCTCAGCGGCAAAGCGCCTGCCTGGCAAACGCAAGGTCGTGAGTTCGGTTCCTGGTACCGGAGAAAAACCAAAAAAAAAATAAAAAAAATAAATAAATAAATAAAAAAATAAAAGACAAAAGTGTTTACAGAAAAGAAAAATAATCTTATGGTTTGCCGATTTTCATGATGAGAACGGACTAGTTTTTTCTGTAAGCCTAGTCATTAAATATACACCAACACACCACTGCTCCATTACTATGGTTTTTAATGTGCTAAAAGAATATACTGTTTCCTCATCCATTTTGATCACTTTTAAATTGAATCATTTTGTTACTTTTGCCCCAATATTATTTGCCAATTCTTCCAGGATAATTAATTTGCATTAGTCTTCATGTTGCCGTTAAAAAAAAAAAAAAGTTCCTACGTAATCCAAAACTGCCACCTAGACCGGGCATGATGGAGTATGCCTCTAATTTCAGCACACAGGAGAATTGCTGAGATTTTGAGGCTAGCCTGGCTACAAAATGAGTTTAAGAGTAGCCTGAACTGCATAGTGAAAGTCTGTCTAAAAAAGACAAAACAAAAACAAAACTAAAATCTGCCACCTAATCTCCAGATAGGGACTTGCCACGCTGACCAATCCGGTACGTTTTTGTCTTGCTTCTGCGAACAATCTGAAAGAGTCCTTTGTTACCCTTCCCAACGGAGTCCTGTACTGATCAACTCCTGAATGCCTGAATGCTCAGAGAAACTCTTGAAAGGCTTAACAATTGACACAAATGTTGATAAAGAGGGGCGATGTAAGCAAATCAGAAAAACTGCATGATGAAAGGAGTGGCATAAAGATGATCTGGGTTGGTGTTTTTCTGGACAGTGTAAAAGGCCATAGATTTCATGGGTTACAAATAATAAGCATTTGTTTTCTGCACCCCCAGAGCTGGAAGGTCCACTGGGGCTGGGGATTTAGCTCAGCGGCACAGGGCCTGCCTGGCAAGTGCAAGGTCATGAGTTCGATTCCCGTTACCGGAGAAAAACCAAAACAAACAAACAAACAAACAAACAAACAAAACAGAGCTGGAAGGTCCAAGACCAAGGTGCAGGTGGTTTCCATGTCCAATTAGAACCCATTCCTGAAAGCCAGAGCGGCACACTGCCACCTGACACGATGCGAGGCTCAGAGCAGCTCTCTGCAGCTTCTTTGCAATGGTATTAATGCTGTACCCGAGGCTTCAGCTCTCAGAACATAAAATCATTACCATCAGATCCAGTTTCAACACATGGAGTTTGGAAGGGATTTGCCCTTCATTTAATGATGCTACTTTAATTTACAAACAAAGATGAAATTTGCATTAAAAATCATTGCAGCTAAGTTTTCATGATGCCCACGCAACAAAATCGCTGAGAACTTTGGACCAGCCTCAGGGACTCTAGTCCAGAAGCAAGGCTTTGACAAGATTCTATTGGATTAACAGCTTCTGAAAAGTTAAATATGCAACGACATCGATGAATGTTAAGATGCAGATTCTCTGCAAATATAATATACACTGCATGAATATTCCTAAACTGGGACTCCATGATGAATGACAAGATTTCCCAAGATTTAGCTATTAGAGTTGTGCTGCAATAAACTTGGATGTGTGTAGATCACCATAATATGATGACTTTAACTCTTTGGGGAAGATACCTAGAAAGGGAATAGTTGGGTCAAACAGAATTTCTAGTCTTAGTTTTTTGAGGAGTGTCTGTGCTAATCCAGTCTGCCATAAAGAAGGCATTGGTAGGAAAAATGGATGCACTTCAAGACCATAATGTTAAGTGAAATAAATCAGACACACAAGCTTAAGCATCAAAGTACTTCTCTTATTTGGACACCCAAGATATAAATGAAGAGCAAAATAAAAATATAGAGGGTAGGAACTAAGGAGGGCATTTTCAAATGGCAAAGGAAAAAGGGGTTATAGGGAAGGAAACAAATGGGAGTTTGAAAAAAAAATCCAGAAAAAATGGAAATAGTGTTTTGCCAGTGGCAAAGGGGACATAGTTAGAGGAAGGAGTCAAATTATTGAACTTGTCACTATATTAAAACAGACTAAACACAGAACAAAGATGCATTATGTCCTTGCACAACTCCTTATGATAAATGGAACCACTATGGATTGTAAATATATATTAATAAAAATTTTTAAAATAACATAAAACAAGTTTTACAAAGATCTACTCTATTCTTATATTCTAAAAATCTAATTTATATTTTCTTTGGTTGAAGGTTTTTCCAACTTCTCCTTAGTAAATAATGTTTATATGCATTCAAGAAGATGTATTATTTTTACATTAGTGACCAAATGACATTATATGTGCTCTAAAGATCTTTGATTTTTGTCCTAGTTCTTGATATTAGAATATAGATTTTTTTTTTTGTAGTCATTAGTTACTGCCATCCTTCTCTAAGGAGCTCTTAAAACTCAAGGCCTGAACTTGGTTTCTTATTTAGATTTAATAGCACAATAGCCAGAGAGGTTGTTTTGCATATCTTCAAGGTCTGTGCATATAGAGGAGAAGATCCTTCAGGACTTAATGAGATGCATGTGTTTAGAAAGGGGCACAGGAGGGAATATATTATATATTTAAAGTAATTAGCTGCTTCGTTAATCTTCAAAAGTTTGAATAAAGCATCTCCATAATTTAACATTTATTATCACAGGATGATGCTATGAATAATGTATACTCTTTTATGTGTTTTAATAGGGCTAATAGTGTGTAAGAACAAGCAGGAAAAGTTTCCATACAGTTAATTGTGGACAAATGAAAATAACCCTTCCATAAAAATAGCAGCGTCTAAGAAAAGAAGTTTCTGCTATTATTTTGTGCATTCCTCAATATATTACCCAAACTTCATTTCTAAGTCTTAGTGTATTACCAAATGTTATGTTGTGTATTTCTTTAAAAATGATACGTCCTGCATTTTATGGAACACATAACTAGAAAACCTGTATTAAGGCAAATAAATTGTAGCATTACTTAGTTTATTCAGTGGTAATCAGCAACTCAGCCCAGGAAGTGTCAAGACAACAGCTTTTAAACCCTGGGTGGACAGTCCTAAGTTTACTCTCTTGTTGGCAATATTTAGACCACTGTAGATATCTTCTCCCAATAAGAAGACAATTAGCTATAAAAGATATCTAAAGAAAAGATGTTCAGTATAACCTAGCCCTAGCACTTTTCAAACTCCCAGGTACAGTATAGTTTTACATGTATGTGGTGATGTGAGCCACTTAGAACTTTTACCATTCTTTGATTTCATTTAGATATTTTGTCACTGTATTAAATAATCTTTTCAAATGATTGAATTTTCCACTACATTAAATATCTTTTTGAGTTGTCAAACTCTTAAAAAATGTTGAGATAGGTGTACCTTTTATTTTCCATTATTTATACTGAACTCTTACTGATCTTTCCTAAGAAAACACACACACACACACATCTTCCTGGTCTCTATTTCCTTCTTGTGCTTATTCATCACAATCAAAATGTGTATTGACTTTTCATTTTCTTTTAAAATATTTTGTAATTATAAAGAATCCTACAATGAAAAAGTGTGAAGATGTTTACATTTTCACACCAGATATATGGATGCAATGATCGCTTAATCACACAAAACTTCATATGCACTTTTAATAATATATTGGCAGGCTCCATCCACAAAAGTTTATACCAGTCTATTTTCCTGTGAGTTGTAGTATTTTTTCTTTATAAAATGTGTTGAATGAGGCTGGGGATTTAGCTCAGGTGCACAGTGCCTGCCTGGCAAGCACAAGGTTGTGAGTTCGATTCCCGGTACCAGAAAAATAACAACAACAAAAAATGTTGTATGCACTTGAGGCGTACAACATTGTCATTGGGAACTTAAATGGGACCCTAACGAATTAAATTAACATCTTTGTAATTGTATAGTTTCTTTTTTTGTTTTTTTTCACAAGAATAGCTAAAATCTGTATAACAAAACCCCCTAATACAATACAGTTTTACTACATGTAGTCTGCAGGCTGAACATTAGACCTCTGGATGTATTCATCACACAGATCTGCTACATCATATCCTTTTTTGACTTTTATTAGTACATATTTGCTAGAGATAATGATTACATTTACTGCAGGGAACTGGTACATGTACATGACCTATTTCAATGCTTTATCATTTTTTTTTGTTTTGTTTTGTTTTGTTTTGTTTTTTTTCCGGTACCGGGAACCGAACTCATGACCTTGCGCTTGCCAGGCTGGCACAGTGCCGCTGAGCTAAATCCTCAGCCCCTCAATGCTTTATCATCCATCCACCCCTGTATTATATTGCAAGCATCAGACTTATTTATCTATCATACAAGATTTTATAAATTTGATAATTATGTTATTATCAAATAAGATCTTATAAGATCTTATAAAAGCGATTAACAATTAAAAACCAAAGAAATACTCAAAAAGTGAAACACATAATTGTACTAAGTCAAGGTATTCATTTGGATACGTTGTCTAGGCTAGATACAACAATTTTTCTATATCTTTTTTTATATTACTCTGTCTTTCATTTTGAACATTACATTAAGTTTTTTACATGGGAAAAACTATGCAAAATTTAAGCTTGTGGATCTAAGTTGCTTCACCAAACATTTTGTTCACAAGGTGCATCCATTTTCCTACAAATGGCCTGTTTATCCCTTTTTGGCATTGGTAGTACTCCACTGTGTGTAAATACAGAATTTTTTGATCTCTGTTCATCTGCTGATGGATATATAGGCTGCTCTCAATATTTAATTATTATGAATTGTCCTGCTAAAAACATGGGGATGCACACACCACTGCTGTATGATGTCTCTAACTCTTTTGGCAAGATACCTAGAAAGGGAATAGCTGGGTCAAATAAAATTTCTATTTCTATTTTTTGGAGGAATCTCCATACTATTTCTGGCATGGGATTGAATCTCAGCATTCTTTGAATTTGCCTTTCTGGAATAGTCACAAATATTGAAATTTTTTCATGTAGTCATTGGCCATTTGTATTTCTTCTGAGGAGGAGGGCCTATTCATTTCAGATACTCATTTTTTGATTGAGTTGTTAAATTTAAGAAGATCTCGTTTTTTTAGTTTGCTTCCAGGCATTTTCTGAGACGAGATCTCCCATTTTTAAATCCGGGAACCCCTAACAGCTTCCCCCTTAGTTTCAGCAGTTGTGTCTTTGCAAATATGTCATTAAATGGTGTCATATATTCTCTTAACAATTTCACATGGGCCTCCACAATTCAGTGTCATGTTTTCGAGGTTTATTCAAATCATTTATATTTGTTTAGCACGCATTCAATTGTATTGCCAGTTTGTATTATGCTGTCTTATGAGCCACAGTTCAGTTATGGATTTATCCAGTGAAGAACATCTGTGTTATAGCTAGGTGTTTAGTAATTGTCAAGAGAGATGCTAGCAGAATTTGTATTCAGGTGTTGGTGTGCGCAAGGGTTTTACCTTTCAAAGGTAATACAAATGAGTAGGGTAGCTGGTAAGTATAATCATGGTTGGATATAACTTCAACAAAACCTCCTAGGGTTTGTGGATTTAGCTCAAAGGCACAGCGCCTGCCTGGGAAGCGCAAGGTGGTGAGTTCAATCCCCTATACCGGAAAAAAAAACAAAACCACAAAACAACAACAAAAAACCTCCTACCATTTTTCAGAGTGAGTATAATCGTTTGCAAATACACTGCAAATTTATGCAATTTCCAGTCGCTTTGTGTCTTTATCCACACATGGCATTAGCAGTGTTTTTTATTTTAGTAGGTGGTCCTAAAATCTCACAGCTTAAATTTGTGTTTCTCTACTACATAGGGGTGTTGAAAATATTTCATACACTTAATTACTTTTCAGACACTGTACTTTATTATGTTTTCAATTCTTTAACAGTTTTTAAAAAAATTAATAGTTTTCTTTCTGTCGAGTTTGAGCATTAGCTAGAGATAGAGATAATAGAGATGATAGAGAGAGATAGCGATAGATAGAGATGATATAGGATACGTAGCTTATCATGAAAAGATGTTATTTTTAATATTTCTTCAGGATATACTGAAATAATCATGTCAGTTTTTCTCTACTCTGCAACTGCGTTGAATCATTCATTGATTCATTTCAGAGATATGTCACATATTATAATTACATTTCATCTTTTAACTGCTGCTGAATTTAATTTTCAGATCTTTGTTTCACGTATGTTCATCATGATTTTTGGCCTATCGCTATTTCTGTGTGGATATACGTATGTATGTATGTAAAGTGCTTGTGAAGCTTTGGTGTTATGATAATTATACCATGAGATCTGAAGTGCTTCCTACTCTACAGTTTTTAATTCAAAAATATTTATATCTGCATTATGAATTTTAACCTGCAGCAGTTTTCACTGCATTGTTCTATGTTGCATTCCACTGTGACACTAGTATAGCTATACTCACTTTATTGTGGCATTAATTTGTGTGGAATGTATTGGTCCATATTTTTTCCTTTGTAGCTCTCTAGAAATTTCCCCTTAGGTTTGACTCTTATAAATCACACAGTTGGTCCTGGGTGGTGAATGAAACTGAAGATACATTTAATAGGTGAACTACATCCATTAATTGTTTTTGATACAACTGACTTATATACTTCAATTTTAACATCATTTTATTATAGTTATTATAAACAATTTTCATACTTATTTGTTTATTTTATGTAATATACTTCTGGAATGTTTTATTTAGTAAATTATTTTGTACATAATAAATTCATGCTTTTGTGCTGCTTTTGTTTGTTTGTTTGTTTGTTTGAGGCAGGGTCTCACAGTGTAAGTTCAGGTTGGCCTTGAACTCATTTTGTAGCCCAGGCTGGCCTGGAACTCTCAGCGATCCTCACGCCTTAGCCTCCCAAGTGCTGGGATTATAGGAAAGTGATACCACAGCTGGCTGTACTTCTGTTTTACTGGTGAAGTTTCATGAAAACTTTTGCAAACTCTTCTGTGATGCATTATTTAACTTTTTACCCACTTGTCTGTGTTTATTTTATTTTATTTTTTTTTTGGTTTTTCTCCGGTACCGGGAACAGAACTCACGACCTTGCGCTTGCCAGGCAGGTGCTTTTTGCCGCTGAGCTAAATCCCCAGCCCCACTTGTCTGTGTTTAAATAGTGCACTTACATGACATAACTTCTGCCCTCACAGAAATCATAAAACATATTCTAATTTTCTCCTTTTGTCTCTATTGCCACCTGTTCTTTTGCTGTAGTACATGGAAAAAACGTATAATTTGAATATATAACATGATATATTTATTGCCGTTTTGGCTATACATTCACCTTAATATTTAACCTAGTGTTAAATACATAAAATTTTTGTTGTCAATCTATTTCTAGAAATTTTCTTTATTGTCTATTGATTGGGTGAATTTCATCTTACAGTATATTTCTTAGGAACAGTCCATGGATACATGATTTTCTGAGAGCTTTTACATATTTACCTTCTTTAAGCAATAAAAATATCCACATAAAAAATTCATTCTTTATTTTCTCTTTTATAGCTTTGTTATTCAGAAAAGAATGACCTTGACATGGGTGGCATCAATATTACTTACAAACGTGTCAAAACCCAAACCTGTTAGATTCCAACCCAGCCCTATTGAATTTAAATTTACATTTTACCATCGGAAATGTATTTGCACATTACAGATGGAGAAGCACACTTTTACATTCTCTAAAAAAAGAGAGAAGGAAGAGCGTGAAGTAACCAGGTTTGTTTAATTAACAGCAGAGTTTAACCAATATAGAGCAAAATGAAGAAAAATCATGGTAAAAACATTGAAACATCATTTACATGCTGAAACTATGAAGGCAGATGAAAAATGCACAGATTTGGCCATGTCTACTTATCTTTTCTTCCCATTTATTATTGAACATTTAGAAATCTATAGAAGACACAGGACTTTAAATCCAGACCTACAAAGTGAAAGCTGTGTAAACTTGAAAGAATACGCTACTTCTGTGCCTTGATCTTCTTATGCACAGAAGAAAATGATTTGGTACCTCGTGTAGGATGGGAGTAATATGAAGTCTGACTTTTACAAAGAGCAAATGGATAGAAATAAGCAGCCTAGTGTGACTGTAACTGAAGTGGAAACGTCCTCCTTTCCTTCCCTGATTCCTTCTTACCTTGTGTAGAAAACCATCACAAAGGCCCTGAAAATCTCCGGCATCTGTACATATTCAAACCCAAGTGTAATGCCTACAGGTGGAGGTTACAAAATAGTTGGTTTACTTTAAACCAGATATAACAATGTGAACCAAATTTTAAAACTACATTAGTAACCATCGCAGAATTCTCTTTTAAAATATAGAGAACAAAATAATATTAAACATTCTCTTAAAATTCCAACAAAATTTTAATTACGTTGATTCTTTTATCTGCTTCTTTTCTTGATTTTAGAATGATTTTGCTTCTTCAAATGAGCTCAACTCCATTGTTATGCCCATATCTTGTGCCCTGAGCGACTACCTTAAAGACAACATGCAAGGAATTAACTATTATTATTCTCCAATTATTTTGTTATGAAATTTTGCTTTATCTGTTTTCCACAAATAAAAAAAAAAAAGAGCTCAACTCCTAATTCTCTTTCCAAGGCCCACATTTTTCTTTACATCTCTGTGGGAACGCCAAAACACATAGGGAGTTTAGAAGCTTCTCCAGGAAGCTTCTGATTTATGGTGAGAAATGAATTCCAAATGAATCTTCATCTTGCTATGATCATTGTTTTATTGTCAAGATGTAAACACAAGTACATATGCACACACATTTGAAGTTAGTCAAAATAAAGTGAAATGAAGCAGCAAGAGAAACAAATAATACAGAAGCTATAGTTGAAAGACTGTGGCCAAAGTAAATCATTTTGAATCTTAAGGAAGTCATAAATATTTTTCTGCCATGAATTACGATAATAGAGCAAGAAAGTGGTTTTAAGCTATCAATGCTGAGATCAATAGAATTTCCAAATGGGAACGTTTGAATATTCACAGGATTAAAACAAAGTTCACCAATGTTTTAAGTTATTTAGTACATACTTCAGAAGTAAAGGATATGGAGGGAAGTTAGAAGAGGTTGAAACTCTAATGTGAGATTTATTTTCTATTCTTTTAATTCCATCCTTTATAATTAGTGAAATGCTGTGCTTGGGGATAATGCAGGCATACAGAGCAGGACTTATTTATTTTCATGAAGGCTATTAAAAGGTTGCAAGAAGGAAAAAGTAATTAAGTATTACTTCCAGCTTTATAATGACCATAAACTTATTAAACTTCTTCTCAGTAATCTTTAAAGAATACTGATTGAATATGTCTTTGAAGATCAAGTTGAACCACAACTGCATACAAATATTTAAGAAGTTAATTGAAATGTGATTTATTTTTGAACTCTGCTACCGGCTGTATTGTCAGACAACGTTTTAATTATCCACTTTTCTTCTTTTCTCTCATTACCTTTACATGCTTACATCTCTCAAAAATTCAGTTCTAGAAATATTAGTATGAAAAAGATTATTTTAGTGGTTTCTTCTTTTGCTCATCACAGAAGCAAGAGGCAGGGCAAAAGGACAACATTTTTATTATTTCAAACTTTCAGATCTTAAGTTTCTTAGTAATTTTATTTGATAAAGACCTAAAAGTTTGAAATAATACAATTGTTCTTTTGATAGATGATAATGTAAGTGTGAGTTTGTATAACACATTTTTAAGGAAATGATCTTAGGGAAGAATTTTGTGTTAATTAATTTATATTTAAAATGTACTAGCAATATGCTATATATAATATAAAATTTTATCTTCATACTTGATGCAATGGACAGTTTTGATTTTATGATATGATGAGAAATAGAAATTTAGTCTCAATGCTTGTTTCTGGTATAGAATTTGCATGACGTTTGTGCTTTCATGAGTAGCTGTGCTGATATTTATATATTTTTTGTGCTAGTAGTTGTTCTTTTGCCCTGCTTCTTGACACACATCTTCTAATACTTGGAATTTCCTGTGTAATAGGAATTTGTCTTTTGTTTTAAAGAAACAGTTCTTGTGGGCTCAAGATGAGCGTTGATAAACAGAAATACCAAGCAATAATTCAAAACTTGAAACTTTTAGGTACAACCTCCCATCCTTCCAGCCTCCAATTAGGAGAGACTGTTTAAAGTTTAAAAATCAGTAATTCTTACTCCATTTGGCCTCCCTAAAAATCCCCGAAGTTCAAGGACTGAGACTTTCCAGGCTGTAAGACATGTAGAGGCCCTTAGCAGTTGAAGTTCTCAGAAGGGTCATAAAACCTTCCCACAGAGTTTGCCTTATCTTCTTTTCATTTATGTTGAGTGGAGTTGTAGAAGGAAAAAAGTTTGTTTTTTTTTCTTCAATACACAATGTCATTTAGAAAAAGAGATGTTTTTCAAATAGAAAGGGGGTCAATAGATGGGGGGAAGTGGAGAGAGAGAAGGGAACATAAAAAAGAATTAAGACATGCTATGCACATGTACCAACTCCCCACGGTGAATGTCATCATTGTGTACTGCAAATGTGTACTAAAAATGAAAATTTAAAACATTTCTTACTCAAAAAAAGGTGAAAGATGACACCTATGTAAGGTAAAAGATATATTAAGCAATTTGATTATGATAATCTTTTTACAAAACTGTATATACACATATGTTCATCAAAACCCCCTGCTGCTAACTTTAAAGCATATGAGTTGGTTTGGGAGTTATTGTACAAGGTGAAACTGTATAATACAAGACACATATTTTACAAGGTTATTTATAATAGTCACCCAAAGAATGATATACAAAAGAGTGTAGGAAATCTGTCCACACTAAGACCAAGGAATCCAGTTGAGGGCCTGGATCCCACCGAAATGTCCTGCATGAGTCCAGCTGAATACCTAGAGCTCATAACAATGCCTCCCCTGAATACAACTGGAGGCTCAGAGCCCATGACAACTTCTCATATAGCCCTGTTTCACTGATCTGCTGTAAAGATCCAAAAGTCAGTGGTGGAACCTAGAAAGTCTGTGCCAGCAGGATGAAGTATCTGGGTTAGCAGGCTGAGGGATCTGCACTGGAGCCTGGAAGCAATGCTCAGAAGAACCAGAGCTTCCCTGAAAGGTAAAATAGCCATCCTCAGCAACAGTGCAGTCCCGAGCAACTCTGGTGATCAAGATGGCCGAGGTCCCATCAGGAAAGTCAACACAGCATGTTTTCCTAGGAGAGCAGCAGTGCACCATGTTCCCCTCTGGAGCCAGGAAGTGAAGCTCAAAGCGAGGACCAGAGCTTCCCTAAAGTGAATCAAAGCTATTCTCAGTGCCAATGAGGTCCTGAGCTCCTTGAAGGATGAAAGCAGCCAAATTAGTCAGGAGAGCCAGCATTTCGAGCTCCTCCAAAACAGCCAACAGCTCCTTATAACTTCCAGCAGCTCCAACAGCCTCTCTCAGCTCCCAATAGACTTTTTTTCTTCTTCTCCAGTTCTGTCTCTTATGCTGCTGGCAACAATCCTCAGGAGGGCCTCCCACACCCAGCACCACGCTTACTCAGTTCAGCTGGGGGGTTATAAGTTGGCCACCACTTGTCAATACTACAGCATATATGCAATTTTTATTTGCATATATTATTTAAAGCTGAAAAGAAGCAATAGCATTTATGCTACACATTTTTATGGATATCTTTATACTTTAACCAATTACCTCATATCATTTTTATAAATTAAAAATCAGCAAAATTCACTTATACACACATACACATGTATAGGATCAGCTCTCAGTGTGCTGACCCATGTGCAGATCATCTCTACAAACACCTTCAGAGACACACCAACAGGGCACTTGACTAACTGTCTAGGCATCTTCTAATCCAGTCACGTTGACAAGATCACCTATCAAAAGAAGCCCTGGTATTGGGCAAAGGAGGTAAAACTAAAATTCACTGGACAGAGATGTTTCTATAATAGCAGTAGCAGCCAGAGTTAACAACACACAGTAAAAGAAAAGATGATATAGTAGCAGTGCAACACTAAGCAAATTCCAGCTGTTTACTTCCCTTCCATGAGCACTTGTGTGTCGTAGACTAACATGAGTTCTCCAAAAGGTTCAGACATCAAGAACTAGCAAAGAATATTGAATAATCCTGGACCATCATCTCTAACAGCACTCTGCTCTGCATTAAAACAGGGATGGCAGCATGACTGAAGAAGATATCAGCTTCAGCTCTTTTTAAAGCTTAATTGGACTCTACTGTAAATAGAATCCATGGTGATTAAGTTAAAAATTCACATTTGATACATGAATATATACATGCTTTATTTAGGGATGGAGACCCTCTTAGATGCTGGAGACACAAGATATGGACAAACCTTGTGCAGTGCTTTAAAAGGGAGAGCAGCATTATAAAAATAAACACAAAAACTTTAAAGGACTTATATATACTGATACAGAAAAATCTAAGATGCTGAAAATAGAAAATAGAAAACAGATTTTCTAGCAAAATAAAATTGTTGAGTCTACTTTTTAATCATTATAAACATACTCTAGTCAAGTTTAAATTATGATAGAAAGTGAACTGTTCCTAAAACTAGGCAGTACATATATACTGCATCACCCTGACATTCAGAGAATGGAAAGTGCATGTGATAAGATTTATTTGTGCATGTTCTTAAACTGAGTGATTCATCACCAATAATACCTTGAAACTCCTGGTCACTGTCAGCTATTATCTTTGGTTTCTGTTAATCAAGAAAAATGCAGATCTGTTGCTAAAATATGTGTTATAAGAAAAATATATAAATTCCCTATCTGGTATAACTCCAATATTTCTGAATCGTTTAATCAGTTTATTCTCTTTGCAAGTTTTTTTTTAGCACATGTTCACAGTACATGTATTTCATAATCACTTTAATTCCTTTTTAACATGAAGCCACAGAATCCTTCACACAAATTTTCAGTTAAACCCATGCTGCTACCTAGGGTATCATAAAGATTAAATGCAAATTTGTGATATATCTATATCTAAGATATATTTCTGCTCTGTATATATTAACTATATATATCAACATATATATAAAAAATCATATATACATATGTATTATTCAAAGTAGCCAAGACTTGTAAACAATAAATGTGACTGAGAGAAAACTTACATAACAGGCATAATTCATTCTGTAAGTTTCTTTTCTTTCTATTGTTGTCAGCCAACCTATGTATACATAAGTTATATATACTAAACAGATAAAAAATACCACACTGGGTGTTTTTCATAGAACTACATCTAACTAAACTTGGTACATGTCAAGTTATACTTACATTATAAAGCAGGTTATATGAGAAAACACAAATATACATAGCTGGGGTGAATTTTATTTTCAATTTTTTATTTGTATTAATTCATCTCTTCCTCACAGAGCTTTAAATAACCAAGAAAAAAAAATCTACTATCAGTTATGTCAGATCTCAGATAATATAACTACATTCCTCTGATTTCATCTCTTCTTTCTTTGTTATTTCATGGAGATGAAAATTAATGTCACAGCAATGAGTCCTTGTTCTACTGAGCAATGTATCTGTGGTGGCTGGGCAAGGCCAGGAACAGCACACAATTAATATTCCTGTTGAACAAGCAAATGAGTCAACCAACAAATAAGTGCAGTAACAGTTTTTCAGACCCTGTAGTTTATGAAACAATGCGAGGCTTCTTGGTAGTGTATTACTCAAAGTCTGTTGATTTCTTCCCATATAAAATTTGAGACAAAGAATAAAGATAAACAATAACATGTTTTAAAAATAAGACATTCAATGATACTCAAATGAATTTTGCATTAGTGGCTGAGTGTGTTCCCCCAAGTTAATGTATTTGAAACCTAAGCCCAAAGCTCAATGTTGAGAGGTGAGATCCTTTGGGAATTCTTAGGTTGTGACGGCTTCATGGCCAGGAAAAAAGCTGATTCTTTCTCTCCTTTCTTCTTTCCACCAGGGGCAATTAGAGCAGATTCCTCCTTACCTAGGGAGGAGCAGCAGACCAGGCTCTGACCTGACACTCATTAAGCAGTGCCTGGATATTAGACTCTAGCTTCCAGAACTATATGAAATAGACTTCTGTTCTGCTCATGTTATCCATTCCTAGGTTTTTTGTTACAGTAGGCTTACTTCCTCAGTAAAGAGCTGTTTTTCTGTTGTCTTTTTTGTTTGTTTTTGTGGTACTGAGGATCAAACTCAGGGCCTTCTTCATGCAAGCCAAGAACTCTACCACTGAGTCAGATCTCCAGCCCTGTTTTTGTCTTTTTTTGAGACAGGGTTTCATTTCACTATGCAGTTCAGGCTGGCCTTGAACTTACTTTGTAGCCCAGGCTGGCTTCAAACTCACAGCAATCCTCCTGCCTCAGGCTCGCAAGTGCTGGGATTACAGGCTTGTGCCATCACGCCCAGCACGATCTGTTTTTGTAGTCTCATTTCATACAATCGTTTGAAAAAAAAGTGCAAATAATTCACATTTCCTTGTAGAGTTCTATATACAAGTAACAGCAGACTATTCATTTCACTTAATTCACAAAAATATCCGGAAATCAATTTTGAGTTTTCTTCTTAAGATTAATATAAATGAATTCAAACATTATATATTATTATGTATCTGATTATTAAATATAAACAAGAAGAAATGTTTTCAGCATAAAGTTTTAAAAATTTACCATTTCTGACCTTCCTGATTTCTAATTGAACTGCCACATTATTCACAGTAGCCAAGTTTGGAAACCATGCATGCCCACAGACATATCACGAATAAAGTAATCGTACTGTATTTGTTACAATACTATTCACCTTAAAACTGTAACAACATCTTGACATCTGTGACTCCATGGGTAAATCTGTGGTTATAAATCTGCCATTTTCCTTGTTTTTTTTTTTCTTGTCTGCTTTATTTTTTATGTTTCTATTTTATCTCCTCTGTTAACCTCTTACCGGTGATAGGTATACTTCTTAAGTGACACCCAATGATTAGATGATATCCCGTGATTGTGAGACATTGTGAAGATCTTATGAAATACTTTTGCAAGCGAGATTAAGTCTCCCCATTTAACCATCTTGGAGTTTAATTACAGGAAAGAATTCAAAGTGGGCATCATCTAAGCAGATGGGAACTTTAAGACAGGGTGTAGAAATCACAGAAAGATGCTTGTCTACTGAGCTGGAAGAAGCAAGCTGCGTGGATTTTATATTTATACGGAAATTAATTCTGCCCAAACCTCATAAGCTTGCAAGAGGACCTGGCCTTCAGGTGACAGTACACCGACAGCTGAAAATGCTGTTGCATCCTGGTGAGGCTGCTCAGAGAGGACTCAGGAAATGGATATGTTGTTCAAAGTTACTAATTGGGCAGCAAATTGTGAGGCAATAACGGAGAAGTGATACATTGATTATAACTCTGCCTTGATATGTGGTGGCTGGCTCTAGGTTTTATAGTACGTTGGGTTTATCACAGACTAACATCAACTGATAGTGTGTAATTTCCTGTGTTGTGAAAGAATCTTATAAAAGCATCCTTCAGATTTCTTCCCTCTGTGCTTCATGCTGTGTTAGAATAGGTTTTGTTTCTACATAAGCCCTGGCTGCACAGTTTTAGTACATTTTCCTCAGCAACCAATAGTCAGGAGAGTTGTAAGTGGTCATTTAAAACAATTACATATTTATACATATATTTAGTGTGTCTATTCTTGATATTTTCTATGGTTTCAATCAGATTCCTATCTGCTAGCATGTTTTAAGGACTTCTTTCAGCATTCTTTTGTGTAATAGTGCTGGTAATTATTCTACATTATTAGTACACATACATATGTAATGGAGAACTATAATTTTGCCTTAATTTTTTAGAGCAGAATATATTGATTGAGGGAAAGAAAGCTTCTGAGAGACAGACATAAGGAGATCCCAATGAGTTGACTCACCTTAATTTTTTTAATGAAAATTTTGGGATAAATACTTCTAGGTAGAGATTTTTTTTCTTTTTGTTCCTTTAGGGATACCTCTCTACTAAATGTTTTTACTTTTTCTAACAATTATTATGCTCCTTTATCATTGCTCTCTGTGTACCAGGTGCTTTTTCATTCAGGTAGAGGATAATTTTATGATTTTTATAGTTTGTAAGTAATATTGTTATGACTTGCCTAGTGTAGTTTTCTTTATATTTCTTGGGCTTTAGGTTCAATATATTTTTTAAAGTTTAAAGATTTTTCTGCAGTATTTCTCTAATTTCTCTGTATCTATTGTCGCCCTTTCTACTCTCCTTCAGAAATGACTATGGAATTTGAAGTCATCTCTCAGGACACTGGTGCGCTATTTCCATTCAACAGCTCTTTTTCTGATTTTTGAAGTTGAATAAAGCAATTGCTCAGTCTTCAAATTGACAAACCTTTCTTTCTGCAATGTCAACCCTGCTGTTCATTTCATCCAGTGTGTTTTTTATCTCAGGCATGGTCGTTTCCAGGTGCACCACTTTATTTGGGGTCATGAAAAAAATCTTCTATACCTCTATTCTACATGTTTATTTTTTCTCTATTTTTTGAACTCATACCACAGAATTGTAACATGCCTTTTATTGTCCTTGCTTAATAATTCTGTCATCTACTACCGATGTATGTAAAGTTTCATTGATTTTTAAATTATGATTGTTCATAATTTATGACTTTTAATGCTTGATAGATTTGATTGGATGTTCCACATTGAAACTTTTCTTTTGGGATATAATAGGCTATTTTTGTATTCCTGTGAATATCAATAGGACCATATTGAAATACTGTTCTCCACAAAAGAAAAAAATTAACTTTAAGAACAATTAATCAAGAGCAAAATATCCTTGAAAAGCTTAAGCACATTGGTGATCTCCCCAACATTATCTTACTTGGTATAATTGAAAATAATTACTTTTGTCTTTTGAAAAGAAATATTTTGAAGAACATAAACTGTTTTTGAAAATAAAGAAATTGTTTTAAAAAAACTGTAGGAAATAAGATCCATAAACTTATAGGAACATATATATTTTAAGCTCATTCATTAATGTTTAATTTTCAACAGTTAAATCTCTTATAGTTTATACATTATAACATACCATGGGATAGTACTCATCCTAGAAAGAAGTTAATTTTATAATGCTCTTTGATTTTAGTCATTTGGTGACAAATTTTCATTTCACTTCAGTAGTTATTACACGGGAATTCAAACACTGATTTAATAGCATATGGAAATAAGGGAGATTCAACAATTTGAGGTTGAACTATCATGAAACCATTTATGGTTGAATTGCCATGAAAAAGTACTTTAAAAATTATATAAAATTTTAAATGTACAAATAATCAATTAGTGTTTAGCCAAGCCAATTATGAGTCAACTTTGCAATAAATCTTGAAACCAAATGTGTACAAAATAAATATACAACCACATTAAATAAGAAGATGCACTTTCAGAGTAATTGAGCTAACAAGCATATATGTTCATCTTCATGTTTACTCATTTCTGAGATGGTAACTGCTTTCAAATGTAAAATAAAAACTGATTACAGTATATTTTACTACACTATTCACTCAGAAACCTATTGGACAGTGATGCTCAAAACACATTTTAAGATTAATGCCAAATATCTGTATTTCTAGTTACTCAGGAAGAGTGAAAATCACAGTGTAATTTTAGCTTCCAATGTACATTTTTAGTTGACATGTGATTCCCACTTATCTTACTGTTACTGTATACTTTCTCAGGAAAGCAGTCTTCTAATGAGATAATTATGTTTCTAATCTAATACTTTAAAGAGCAATAGAAAATTGCATAAAGAATATGTGGGAGGTGTTCTCATAAACAGAGGGCTGTAGCAGGGTGAGTTTTTGAAGTCTTAGCATATACCAATCAAAGCAATAGTCTACAGCACTGCACATGAAACTTTATTTATTTACAGAAGATAGTTCTCCAGATTGCAATTCAAGTTTTATTTGCTCCTGTGGACAAAGTTGATTCATATATTTTGATTCTATCTTTATTTATATAGTCACACACGTTGTATGTTTCAGAGAAAATTATACATCTACAAAGAGACACTGTTAGGATATTCTCTTTTTAAATGGCCATATGTTAAAATGGTCAACTGATATGACACTATAGTGATCATATTGAAGCAGGTATTTGATATATTTTGTCAAACATGGGAATCAAATTATCCAAGCAAATATACGTAGATAGAGATATGCATACTTAACATATTGATTACATAATAGAAACAAGACCTTTGGATCTAGTCCAAAACTTAGAGAAACCCAAAATTTAGCAAAGTAAGAGGGTACTACAAGAGTTAAAGGAATTGGAAAGATTTATTTGAGGAGGGTAAGTAAAGCTTGGAGATTTGTGGCTGATGGGTATATTTTATTAGGAACGATGAAAATATATTTTACTTTATTAAACGAAAGTAAATATTTCAAGTTATTTGCTATTTTATAATATTATAAATATTATTCAAAATACATTTAAAAGGTATATGTAACAATAACTTTGAAACAACCACATTCTTATTTAGAAATTATCTGTTTCCTATGGAGTAGAGGAACAGTGAATCTTGTGTTTAGTAATTTCAGTAGAAAGAACATATATAGCACTTTTCAAAACTGGAAATGGGGCCCAGTGCAACAATGGATTTCCAAATACCAGATCCCATGGACCTCACTGTGAGAAGAGAAAAACATAAATAAACATGTGAGCACATCATCTTAGAGAGTTAAACGTACTGTGACAATTTCAAGATACATGTACTACATTTTCAATACATATCAGTGTGAAACAGCAATGTGCTCATGCACTAAAATCTACATGAAAATTAATACAATGCAAAATCTCTCCACTACTATCATTGTATACTACTGACTGTTGTATGTGACATGGAAATTTGAGTGTTTTGAGTGATATTAGTGTCTATAAATTTATGTTCAGTGAATGGCTCCCACTCGTGATTGAATATCAAAACAAAAATAGGCCCAGGGATTTAGCTCAGCAGCACAGCACCTGCCTGGCAAGTGCAAAGCCCTCGGCTTGGTTCCCAGCACCACACACACACATATATATGAACTGTAAATTATTTAACATAGTGTTTATTTCTGTGGCGCTTGAGGCACTACTAATACATTTGTCTTGGTATGTTATAAGAGTATGAGGCTGAAACCAGACAATGTGTATTATGATGGAAAGTGTTTTCTGCTATTGGCAACACATGATGTCATACAATGACATGCCTTGAGAAGTTCCAAGAGGTGACAGCATTTCATCATCTTCACGAGCTTCTGAGCAATTTAAAGTGCATTTCTAGCAGCTGCTCAGTGAGGCCAGCAGTGGCAGTGTGGATCTTCCAGTCCCACGTGCATAACTGACAGCACACCTCGCCCTGAGCTTGCTCTTTGCTGATGCTGGGGTTGTGGGTGCAGTTGGGGATCATGTCTCTGGTTCTACTGTAGCTTTAGGGAAGATCAAAGAACTTGGATGAAATATCTGCTCTTTTACTTTCCATAAAAAAGGCAGGGGAATCTTCTAAAATCCTGCCTAAGAAGCAGAAAATAGAAAGGCTACATAACGTCTGCAAATAAAATAGGACAAAACATCCCTCATGATCAGCAGGGGCAAAAGTCAGTAAATATATTGTCGTTCTTTTCCAGCATGTACCACTGAAATACTGGTGTTTTAGCAATGGGGAAGGAATAATGGTACTTGTGATTTTTAAGAGTTGTTATTTGCAATAGTCAAAAAGCAATACTTTAATGGTGAATTAAAGTATAAGTTAAATAACAAGCTTTTCCAAACATAAATCCAGGATACAGTTCTGAGAAGTGAGGTCTATTTGTTCCAAGTGGGCTACTGGTGAGCTCAGGCAAGACACTCTTAGCTATTAAGATGAAGGGAGGCCTGAGTTGTTATAAATTTTGTGTTTCCAAACCTAGTGGGCTTCAAAGTGAGAAATGTGTCGGCATTCTGTTGCCGTACCAATTGTATTAACAGACGTTTAAGGATGAATGTTCAAAACTAACGGTATTGGTTTGAGATTTTTCAGCACCACTTTTTTTCTACCCACATATGTCAAAACAATTCAGAACAGCATGCTTCCCAAACTGCTCGTAATTTCTTTAGAGTAATAACGTCAGCAGCAAAGGTAATTAACTAAGCAAATAAAGTTTGTGTAAAATTAGAGCCTATTCAAGTAAAACAAAAAAAAATTGTTAAAAGCTAGTAAAGAAAGAATAGTTAATTAAGCTTATTTATTCCACAAATACCCATGTTCCTTTTACAGTGGTGACCTGTGCATTTCATCTGGGTCTTAATATTTGCCAGAAGAGGATATGTTCTTCTAGGGAAGAAGAAAGTGCTTGTCTTTTGAATCAGTTGTATGTTACTTTAGTTATATTATTTCAATGAGGGAATAGACTGATGTGTCTGCATGCTATATTCATAGAGCAAATGCCATCACCTCTTAGTGTTCTCCCAGGAAGGGTATTATCCCCATGCCCTACAAGAAGAACTATGGACAGATTAGACACAGAGCACGGGGACTCATGGCACCACTTTGTAACCAGACATCATCTTAGGTACCAGTGCCTGGAAACTCCCTTTGTGGATCCTGCTGTGCAACCCCAAGCTGAGAGGCAGTCTTGTTAGGCTGTTAGTCTACATTTTAGGGCATTTAGAGCTCTGTCCAGCATATTGATCCCTCTGTGACTGGGCTATGTTCATGGTTATTGACGATCACCCTGGGGGGAAATCTGGATGAGGTAGTCAACCTTTCACTTCCAACAAACCAGTGAAACTATAGCAATGTCTTGCAATCTCATGGGTAAGAGTGGAAAATGCAAAGTATCTGGCAAAAGAACAGGGTTTAAATTGGTCTTTTAAACATCTAAACACTCATTTTGTCTTCTGGAAGAGTATTTCTCATGGTGTAGGGAAAGACTTTCTGAACAAACCCTGGTTCCACAAGAAATAATACCAAGAATCAACAAAGGAGCTCACATCAAATGAAAAACTCTGCACAGCAAAGGAAACCACCCACAGAGATGCCTACAGAACGCAACAAATTACTAGCTACTCCTCAGACAAAAGACTAACATCTAAACTACATAAAGAACTCAAAAAGTTAGTCCCCCCCCCCCAAATTTAAAGACCCAATTAGAGATGGGCTTCTGAAATGAATAGACACTTCTCCGAAGAAGATGTAGGAATGGCGAGCAAGTCTATGAAAAAATGTTCACCGCCACTGGGGGCTATTTAAGATACGCAAATTAAAACAAAGCTGGGATTCCATCCCACTCCAGAAAGAATGGTTGTCATGAAGTCAAATAATAACAAATGCTGGCAAAATGTGGAGGGAAGGAACCCTCTCCACTGTTGATGGGAGCACAAACTTATACAAACACTACGAAATTCAGGGTGGAGATCCCTCAACAAACTAAAGGTAGAAATTCCACTTGAGCCAGTTATTACCCTTCTAAGTATCTTCATAAAAGGGCTAAAGACATCATACAACAGTGATGTAGGCAAACTGATGTTTATTTACAGCAGCACAATGTGTAATAACTACATTTTGGAAACAGCCTATATGTCCACTAACGGATGAATGGGTTAAAATGAGGTAGTTATGTACAATGCAGTACTTCTGTGCCTTAAAAAAGGATAAACAGTCGTTTGCAGGGAAATGGTTGCACCTTGAGACCATCATGTTAAGTGAAGTAACTCAGACACACAGAGTTAGTTACCATGTGGTTTCTCTTATATGAAAACTCTCTCTATTTTTTCCCATAATGAAATAAAGGACAGATAATAAGGAAAACAGAGAAAGAAAGTTATAGTAAGCCAGTGTGGATAATGTATCTAAAACTGTTCTTTGACTTAGTACCATTGTCTTACGTGTTTTACATGTTCTTTGGTCTATTATTCTGGTTTTCAATCTGTATATCTGATAAATAAACTTTTAAGATCTTTTTGTCATTTTTTTTATTTTAAAGAGCATAGTAAATGAGAAATGAAGAAATAGAACAGTAGCAGCATACCAGTCTCATAAACATAAATCAAAGCAAGAACATTCAAACTGATACAGAGTCTCAAGACAAAATAATACAAATCAACAGTGGTTGTTACATTATATGTTGCTATCCTCAACTACATTGCTCAGAGTACCATATGTAAGAATGAAAGATTGTTCAAACCGTTATAGGGAATAAGAAAATAATTCTTTGATGAAACAGTAGAGATAATATAGAGTTTCACTACTCAAGACAGTAGGAGTTCACCGTTGTAATTCCACTGTATATTGTTACCTTCAGATCAGTTGCTTAGACCACCACATACAGGCATGCACAATCGATCAGAACACAAAAAGTTGTAAACGCTAACGTTTAAGATCTTATTTGAGAAATAACTGAACCGGGTGCTGGAAACCTAAGAATGTGGAGAGAGAAAGGATAAAGAAGGGAACTGAAAGGTACTGCGTGAAGGTCCCAGTTCCCTGCTGGGAATGTGATCAGTATGTACTGAAAACCTGCACTAATACAAGTCAAAAAATTATTATAATACAATGCCGAAAAATAAATACAAAATATACTGAAGAGATCTCCAAATACTACACTCACACAGCAAAGCAATAGTGAGCATCTTTCAAACACGAATCCATGTATTTAGTGTCTTTAATGGAGTTGTAACAACTTTAAAACAACCATTTAAAATAATTACTTAAATCAGACACACATGGGTTCATAACACATTGTGTCTCTGGTGTGAGAAACTGAAAGTGTAACTAAGGACCAAGATGTGTAGTGGATACTGGGAAACAGGAAAAAATTGTTCAAAGGAAAAGGGCAACTGGAGGGTCGGGGAAAGGAAGGGAAAAAATAGAAAAAAATGAGAAAAGAGGGATAAGATAAAATAATTATTTAAAAATAAAGATCATTTAGTGTTTCTTGATTATACAAATATGTTCTGTGTTTTGAAAACATATGGCAGCCAATGATATGATCCATATTAAAATAATGTGAGAAATAGACCTCTACGATTGTAATAGAATCAATGTATCACTACTACAAAGAATATTTTGACCTGAGATACATATTATACAAGTGGAAGGAAATATAATGCATTAGAACAGCCTCAGACCTGGTGATTGCATAATTCAAATATTTCTTCTCCAAGCCATTTTAGTAAACTAGTTATGAAACCAATTAAGTAAATCTTGAATATAAAGATAGTAACACTAAATTGGTTAAAAATATAATTACAACTTTTGAAATAACTTCAAAAATCATTACATGTCAGGGGGCTGGGGATTTAGCTCAGCGGCAAAGCGCCTGCCTGGCAAGCGCAAGGTCGTGAATTTGGTTCCCGGTACCGGAGAAAAACCAAAAAAAACAAACAACAAAAAAAATCATTACATGTTCTTAAACATTAATAATCTACAGAAATGCAACTATGACAAGATAATGTTATTCTGTAACTCAGGGATAATTAATCAATTTAATTCAATAGTATATTCTTCTATGACTATATACTACAGTCTTTCTAAATTATTTCATTCTCTTCCTTCACTAATGAATAAAATGATGCAATGCATAGAACATATAGAATTTAGAATGTATTTTTAAAGATTTTTTTCATTGGCTTTTTCCAAGAATTGATTTTTAGTATGGAAGAAATGCAAAAAAATGTGTTCATTATCTGACTTTGTTTTGGAGACACTTTCAACTCAAAAATACAATGAATGTTTTCTTAAATTACAATTTCCCACTTATTAGATATTTTAATATGTTCAAAATTTTCAATTGAATGTGATTCAGTTGAATGCATGAGAGTACTCTAATACTACATGGATTATAGTTATAATCAATAACAATTATACATGTATAAAAAGAATTACATAATTTATTTGTCTTAAATCTGTTTATGACAAATCTTAAATTTTACACATGATGGTGATTATTCTTCAAAATTTTAGGTTTAAAATTGGCACTAGCACATTTATAGTCAAATTATAATTCAGAGATTAGGTTTGTATTCCAAATCTATACAATAAGGTATTTCTACTGCTAAAGAATATGTATAGATTATTATACATTAAATATGTATACTAAATTTACAAACTTTTTGCAGATGTGTTTTTAAAAATTCAACCACCTCACATAACCTAAGAAAAGATAAAGTGAACAATTAAAGAGAGCTGGGTGTGGTGGCCCACGCCTGTAATCCTAACACTCAGCGGGTGAGGCAGGAGGATCCTTATGAGTTTGAGACTAGCCTGGGCTACAAAATGAGCTCAACTGCAGAGTAAGACACTGTCTCAAAAAGAAAAAAAAAAAAAATTAAAGAGAATAAAAAATACCGTTTTTATTGTTTTTATGTTGTTTTGTTTTTGCCTTTGTTGTTATTTTGTTATCTTTCTTTTTCTCTTTAAAATAAAAGAAAGAAAAGATAGCGTAATTCACTTTTCTCCCATACAGGTAAAATTTCCTTAAGTAACATGTCCTTTTATAATAGTAAGCATTTATCTTCTCAAAAAAATGATACAAGAGAATACAAAATTAATTCAGTTCATAGAAACTCTTAAAGCATTAAAGGATTTATTCCAAAATGAAATAAAAGTCATTCATTGTAGGTATCGCAAGCTCTCCCAAATTTTCACCAAATATCATATCTCTAATTTTATTGAAATTGAAAAAAATGAGTTCTTTCTCCTATGTGGAAAATATTTATGTCTTTATACTTACATGCTATTCTTACATTTGAAGAGAACTGTTCTGTGTTAGTGGCTGGTCTGCGTTAGGTAATGTGTGAAGATTTAGGGGATCCCACCCTACCACAGCATCAGCTTGCCTCCCTGCTGAAAGCCTGCTCTGAGGAGGCTCCCACACCAGCAGGTCTTTCCTTATGCAGTAGAGGCCCCCCTTCTGTGAAACATAGTCCTATACAGGCTTCAAGCACCATTTCTAACCCTTTGGAGAGTGGTTCAATATCTACAGATTCTATGAAGCAGAAGCCATGCTGATTTCTGAAAAGTTTAAAAAAATGTATTCCAACTTCTGACCAAATTTGATGTTGGATCCTCTGCTCCAACTTCTGGCATTTATTTAAAGTCTTCACAGGAAAATGAATGAAATGTGTTGCTAAAACGATCTCTCTTTTCTCCACCATCTTCATTTTCCTACTTCCCACTGGCTCAAGGAAGAGAGATCTTTGTCTTCTACTGTTATAGTAGGACAGTGATTCCCCAGTTTTCTCTCCACCTTGTTGTGTTTCATAGGTTCAGGCCCCTGGATAAACAAGCAAGTAGGAGTCTGGTGCACTAAAATATTCTCTGAAAGAGCAGCTATGACATTTCCTCTTGTCCTAAAGAACTGACCTGTACACACATCTCCCTGGGCCTCAGATTTTAAGCTTACATAATTACACAGTTGAACAAGATAATTTTCCAGCTCACTGACAAATTATTCAAGTTTAAAACAAAACAGATTTTAAGTGGGATCATCCAATATTTTCTCCCTGGATTCCTAACAAACCAAAAAATACTGATATGCTTACTGAAGTCTAATTTACTGTGAAACATTTTTCACAGATCTTAGCAGTTTAGTAACAACAAGCACTAAAAATAGCTTTTCCTAATATTCTATCTTTAGCTAATGTTGCCTTGATATTTACCATTCTCAAAATTAAATTTCATAAAATATTTTAGTAGAAAAAAATGTCTTCCAGTGACAATGTATAATTTATTATCTAGGGCTTTTTTGCTAAACATTTAATTTATCACCTGATATGGTAAAAAAAAGACTGATTCTATGAACTTGATATGGTGATTGCCCCCATTACTTTCTCTCTATCGAGGTGTATTTTTTCTGGTTTAAATAAGCTCACAGTTTTCTCAAACAGCATAGGAGGAAATACCACATTCTATCTGTAGCACAAATGCAGATCCCCACATCTGATTCACATGGGTACTCAAAGCATAACTTCTATTCATGCAGCTAAGCTGGAAACATTCACTTTCTCATCATAGTAAAGTCCATTGTCTAAATTGTGAAAATCTAAAACATCCTAAAATGTAATCTGTACAGACCCTGTGGAAAACAATGAGGGATGACTGCTGGACACCTAAAGCTGGATGTTGAAGAATCAGCAATATAATGAAAAACAAAGAGAATGGTGTTTAAAACTCAGTATTTGAATGACAAATGTAAGTCTTTGATACCAAGCCATGTCCGTGAAAGCCAAGGCAATTTAACCTGCAATGAGTCTTACAAAACACTGAGAAAGAGATGAGCAGAAGCGCTGGGTTTTCTCAGTTTTCACACGTAGCTTTTGGGAAATGTAAATACCAGTACTCCTCAGCATAGCAAGGGCAGGCTGCAGAGAAATCCTTTCACAATTGAATGAGCAATGTTATATTTTAGAGAATGGAGAGGCCCCTTATTCAAAAAAGTAAAGTAAAATAAAATTGCCTTGAGGGTCAGGCCTAGGAGGCTGTGTGGTCAGAGAACTGTCACATCAGATTTGCCTCACAGGCACAGCCTCTGGTTCACACGCAGAAGCGCCTCCTCCGTGTAGTGCATGAGAAGAAAACATCCTAAGTCAGAAACATCCTAAATTATCCTAAAATGAACTTCAGCGCACATTTCAACCTTCATCTGCTTGTTAATTTTTAAAACTTTGCATTTTTACAAATTAAGAGAAGAAACTGGAAACCATTTGAATTTTTTTTGGCTTTTGCGGTAAAATGTGAATTTCCCCAACAGTTCTCTCAAAGCCACTTTGCATCTCCATGAAATTATGAATGGACCACTTTCTGGTAATGAGTCTGGGGAGTGCGGTGCTGTCCACACTGGGATGTGCTGGGTCTGGCGCTTCATGAGTGGACCAAGGTATAGAGAGGCTTACATTACTGTGTTCTTTTAAGTGATTAAGTTCTTTTACAGTGAATGCAATTAATTAAAATGTGTGCAGTATCTCAGGTAACTTTTAAAAGTATATTTGTTATTATTTCTGTTGCTCTCAGATAACCTGGCTATGTTATAATATGAACAGTATGGTTCCAGGTTCATTCTAATGTGCTCCAAGGGTTATCCTTGTTCATAGCATCTTATGCTTTATAAACCTGATTCCAACTAAGAATAGTGTTCTACGATGCAAACTCGAAAAATGGTAGACTATTATTTATATACTTGGTGGGGTTTTTATTCTGTTTTCATAGCATATTATAGACAGGCCTGCACATCTGATAAGATTGCCAACATACTTTTGTGATTTAGCGGAGAGATCAAGTCTTTAAAGAATTTGTAGACAGGAGATTATCGTGGTTTACTCTCCTAAATATCTAAGATATCATCATTTGTATTTTTCTGTTTAAGGGAAAATTGGGATTCAAAATTTAAATCCATACTTATCCAAGCATATCTCATAGAAATTCAAGAATCATCCTCATCAGCTTCATGTAATTAAAATTCTTCAGGGTACTTATAATTGAATTATAAGGTGCCTGGCAAGCTTCACCACCTTGAGGGAGAAAACTATAAAATGAAATGGCTCTCTGGCTGGCTGCAGAATGAAGCAGCCTCTGTAATTCACATACAGATGACTCTAAGATCCTGAAAACTTGAGTAAGCAGTTGGATGTCCTAAGATTTTTTTTCTTTTGAGGAATTAGTACCATACATTAAATAAATAAGTGAACGCCCCAGCTATCTTCTTGCCTTTTTAAAATCTATATAAATGTTCTACTTCATTTCTTTATTTATATAAAAAATCATGAGTTTTCTCAATGTACTGTGTCATGGTAGCTTATTTTAAAATTCATTTTTCAAGCCAAGTGCAAACCAGCTTGTTTTTCAATGTTTTATTGGTTAATTTTTCCACATGTAGAATTATTTTAGTAACAGAAAAGGTAAAAATATAAATCAGTGTTTATAATGGCACAGGTGTATGTGTGTGTGTGTTTATATTTGTTTAAATATATGATGTCATGTAGGCTTATATTTGTCTACAGACTAAAGTTGGCTTTATTTTAAGCAGCAGGAGAAGAGTGGGAGGGAGAGCGCAAGAGAAAGAGAGGGAGAGAGAGAGGGGGAGGGAGAGGGAGAGGGAGGGAGAGGCAGAAATGGCTGGGTGATAAGTCACGGAACGCTCAAGCATTTTAAAGAACCCTCATTTTATTTCGTCATGGCTCTGAATTCCGGACTCACTGCTGATGGGCAGCGTCTGCTGGACCTGCTGCCTCCCTCTTCCATCCTCCTGAGCTTCCTCTGACGGAGCGGTTAGGGCAGTGCCCAGCTCAGAGGATGAGGCCATATCCTTGTGCTCTCCATGTGGTCTTTTTTTTTTTTTTTTTTTTAATTTATTTTAAAAACAAAAGAAGGAAAACATATTAACAAACAGACATCCATTTTCAAAATAGCATAAGAACAATACAAGCAATACTGAATTACAGACAAGTGGTAGGAAATTAACAATTATTGCTGTATTGATATCTTCAAAGTGATTTCTCAGGAAAACAAATAGAGACATGCAAGGTTGATCAAATAAGTAATCATTAACTGTTCCTTTCAGTAAAGTGATAGAAGTCAGTAGTACATCTATGTTAGCTATCCTGTATATATATATGTACATAATTTCCCCTTCTTTCTTTTCTCTTTTCCCTCACCCCTGTTGCTCTTTTCTTTTGAACATTTTCCTTTCATTTCACAATGTCTATCATACCTCCTAATTTTTATTCACTTTTTCAGATTCCTATACTAGTGAGACAATATGTTGCTTACACATGGAGGTCCGGTTTATTTCACTTATGAGTATGGTCTCTAGTTGTGACCATTTACCTGTAAAAG
>NW_004955418.1:25762903-25781927 GCF_000276665.1 Chinchilla lanigera | reverse complement strand
GCAAATTCCGATAATGACAAGGCAGGAGTTGCCTAACTGCCTCTGCTCAGGTCAGGAGTAGCAACCTAGGGCTCTGGGAGAGGGTGAGCACGCGGAACCTGGCGCAGTACTGAGCTTCAGGGCTACAGCACCCCTGATCTAAATGAAGAGTCCTCCCAGAGATGGCGAGGAGTGCTCATTCTTAAACAGTGCTTGCTATTGAAACTAAGGCTAAAGCCGGGCTTGGTGGTGAATGCCTGTAATTCTAGTCCTTCGGAGGCTGAGGTAGGAGGACCATTGTGAGTTCGAAACCAGGCTGGGTTACAAGGTGAGCTCAGGGCTGGGGATTTAGCTCAGCGGCAAAGCGCCTGCCTGGCAAGTACAAGGTCGTGAGTTCGGTTCCCGGTACCGGAAAAACAAACAAACAAAAAAAACAAAAACAAAAACAAAAACAAAGGTGAGCTCAAGGCCAGCCTGAACTGCAGAGCAAGATCTTGTCTCAAAATGACATAAAAAAATAAATAAATAAAGGGAACCAAGGCTAGGCTGGATTTATTAAAAAGAGCTAGGAGATTCTCTCTTATTTCCTGGAACTATTCAAGAAATAATTGGGTTTCTTCTCTGTTACATATTTGGAAAACATTTTTTTTTAAAAAAATGGATCTCTATAAGCCTTGAAAAGTCTTTGTAGGAATATTTTAAATGAAAACACAACCTGTAGAATAAATATCGGCCACTTCATACTTTAGTTAGGGGAGCTTTGTTTTGAAAAAGGTATGTATTAAAAATGTAGTATGAGATTTTGACATCAGTTTTTTACACTCTTACTCTCTCTTCAAAGGAATTACATTCATGATGTATTTTTCACTTCTGAGATTGGTAAATTTTATATATATTTTAATTTCTGAGATTGATAAACTTTTGTTTACATTCTGTTTTCTTGATAACTCTTACTAAGAGATTATTTACTGTATTAGTCTTTTGAAGGAATCAATTCTTGTTTCAATTGATTTTTCCATGTTGTACACTCTCTATATTCATGGACTTTAAGCCCACAACTTATTTATTTCTACTTCTTTTAAACTTGACTTGCTCTTGGTTTCTTGAAATGGAAATGTAGCTAATTAATTTCCAACTTTATTTCTTTTCCAGCGGATGTATTTTAAGACTGCACATTTTACTCTAGAATACTAGAAATACTAGAAATTCTAGTAATAGAATTTTACTCTAATACCTGTGAATTTAGTATGTTCTAGCTCATTAATCCAGTTCATGGTATCCTTTACATTTATTGTAGTAATGAATATAGTATTATTTTATTGTACTTTTATATTTTATACTTATAGTTCTAAATTTCCTCTTCTCACAAAATTCCATGTCAAATTATTTGCTAAAAAAAATACTAAGAAACAAGAAAACAAGCTTCACAATAATTTTAGTTGTTCTGATCCAGCATGGACCATGTAGTTAAAAGTGTACCTGTACTTTGTACAATTGTCTTTCATGTTCTATACATTTATGGGAGACACTGCTAAATCACTTCACCAACCACTGGTAGAAATGAACTTTATTCTATTCCTTGCAGCTGTATAACTACTGGCCCTCTAGCATGGTTGAGCCTCTTCCTTGTAAGCATAATCCATACCACACTACTATTGCAGGTAAGATTTTTTGTCTTTCAAATTCATTCATCTAAAACTAACAAACTTTTAGGAATTCCAACAGATATTAGAAGTAGTATATCCATTTCTCTCACAGAAAAATTTTCTCCTTTACTTTGCTTTTAACTCACAGACATTACCCAGCAGGGTAAGAAGCATCCAGTTTTTAAAATTCTATTTCTAGACTTCACTCTTTAAAGTCAGCTCTTGACTTGTCCTGTGCTGTCCTGCTGTGTACTGCTGAACGCAGTGTGACTTCTTAACCAGGTTAATGGAGCTAACATGGGTCTGACTTTCTGTAACACAGACAGTGCATGTGGATAGATTTTCTTGAGTCAACACTGACCTTTTCCACAGGAATTTTCTCTTTTCTGTAAATATGGAGTCTTCTCAGAGAGGAATGACTGCGGCTTCTCTATCCCTTTCGTGCTCAACCACTTGGATGAAACATAGGGAAAATTCTTCAATCAGAGCACTGTACAGCACTTTTGAGGCTCCTTTCTTCTCATCAGCCCTATCTGGCAAGGTGAAGGAGGTGAACCACCGCAAAAATAAGCACTATGTTAGACTTTCTTTTTCTACTTTATGTCTTCATTTTTCTGTTATTTGGTGATAAAAATAATCAAGCTGTGATTGACAGAGCCATTTCAAAATGAGTAAGTGTCTAGTTTATTTTAAGGTAGACAACACTTAGTAAGCTGTATTTGCCCCTGAATACTTAAACACCAGCCCTCAGTCACACTCAAACACAGCTCTTACTTTTCCAGACATTTTAACTTCTAGGAGTTAACAGTTAACCTACAAAATCTTCTACAAAAATAGCTGTGATAGCTTTCTATGTTTAGGATGAGATGTATCATGAAATGCAGTGTCTACTTTGAACCTATAACCACAGAGCATCACCAATTAAACTATATAGGAAGCTGACTCATCATTTTTATTTTTCTTTTCAGTACTAGGACTTGAACCTAGGGTCTCCCACATGCAAGATAAGTGCCTCAGATCTGTTCTGGATTCCTAATCCTCTGACTAGTCCACTTTCACAGGTTTCAGTCGCTGGTAGAGATTAGATTAGCACTTTAAAACAAATTTTAAAGCTAAGATAAATTACATGCATTCACATTATTTCACAAAGACCAATTTTATTTTTCAACAAATTTTTCTTGTTCTATTTCATCTTTGTTGAAATTTCTTTGATTATTATTAAAAGAAAATGATTGCAGTGAACAGTGTATAAACAGATGTATTTTTGTAGAAACTTATACAGTTTAATATAACTTATGTAAAATAACTCTCATTAATTTAGTGGCCAGCATACAGTATTTTACAATTAAACAACTTCATTCTATGCTATAAACATTTCATGAAAAGATTAAAAATACCTGCATTCAAATTGATGGACCATACATTTTTTTGGCTAAAGACATTGTTAAAATTGATAGAAGTACAGCTTTTAAATATAAATAGACAATCTAAAGTTTACATGGCCAAATGAAAAGAAGACTACAACACTGGCATGTTCCATTTTGCAATTTAAAATTAGACAACATAAAATAAAACAACAAAAATCTCGTTGATAAAAAATCTAGTTTTCTTCTAATGTGCATTCTTTCTCTTTGTAACACACATATGAAAATACACACACACACACACACACATATATATAATTAAAATTTTCCAATAATTCAGTTAGCAGTGATTTTTCTTTAGTTGGTAAATCTCTAGAATTTAGCTTATACAATTTACTAAATTGATTCCTTATTTAGGTATTTGATAGCTATGAATAACATAGACAATTAATGTAATTGTTTACCCTATTTGATGTACTATTTGTTTTTTGCTTGGCTATTTGTTTTCTTGGTATTGAGTTGTTGAATTCCATATGTTTAGAATTTTAACACCAAACAAATTCATTTAGCACAAGTTTCTTCAATGACATCCCTACTTCTCTGGTTTCAAAGGAGAAACATCATGGCCCAAGGGCAGGAAGGAACAAAGATGTTGAGCTCAGCAGGGGAATAGCTCTGGCCACGGGGCACAGTATCTGAGGTCACTCCCATGACCCACCAGGACACACCGAAAATGTGCCCCGCCCATTTCCAGGGAATCTCAGCGTCATCCAGTTGACTGCACCTCAGCCATGACAAATAGTGCAATTTATGAATACTTTCCCAGTCCGCAGATGGTCTCCTCATTCTGTTGATTATTTGGGGGTTTTGTACAAATAATATTTAATATTATATAATTTCATTTTTTAGTCTTTTGCTTATGCTACTTCTCTCTTTTGGGGCATTTCCAAATATCATTGACTAGCACCATATCTTAGGGACCCTTGCCTGTTGTTATTGCATAATTTTACTACTACAATTCTTGTGTTTAAGTCTTTTATTCATTTTCAGTTAATTTCTGTAATTGTTGCAAGATGAAAGTCCTTCTCCATTTTAGTTTTCCCAGCATCTTTTATTGAAGGGACTGTTCTTTCTTAACTGCAAATTCTTTGTATTTGTATATTGATTTCTGTGTCCCCATTCTGCTCCCCTCTTCCATGTGTCTGTCTGTTCCTTTGGTCGATATGTGTCTTCATGCCCTTAGCACCAGTGTTTGCAATTTTAGCTTCTGGTCCAAATAACAAACGTCTATCTCTTTCTTTGAGAAGGAAAGGGGAAATTTGTCGGTTTTCTTCAATGATGAGAGAACACTATGTGCAAGGATATCCTAATCTAAAGTAATGAAAAGAGGCAGTTTCATATTTCAATAAATATATAATCAGACAGCAGAGTTACATTCTAGAGAGATGATTATTATTAGACAATGAATTCCTTTTTATAAGAAAGAAACATCCAAATTCATCCCTCACAAATACATTTGGATATATGCATATCTGGAATAATTAACTCAAGGGTAAGAACTTTCATAGTTTATAAAGATCCTTCTATATGCCGGGCACAGTTAATAGAAAAAGGACTGATGATAATCATTTCTCATTTATTTATTAGGATAGAAGATTCTGCCCTACCGCATTTCTGTAGTCATTTCAGGGAAATTTATCGGTGCGTCTTATATCTATAAAAAGAAACAGTTTCACTGATTTTAGAACACCGCTCTTGTCATGCATACTTGTTCAGGTGGAAAATCAGTGTTACATGACTGTAACGATAGGAATCCATACTGTAATTACAGATTGTAAATTCACCTGTAAACACCGAGTGAAGGAAATAAACATTTTATAGTGAAGAATGGAGACAAAATTCTGAAAAGAAATTAAAAAGTATGCAAACATTAGGAAAATAACTCAAATTAGAATGCATGATCTAGGGTTTAAAATTGAGAGAGTTGACATTTTCCTCTTAGAACAGACTAAGCTTTAATCTCGCCTAATACTGAAACAAAATATACAAAGACACTCATTGCTGCAGAAGATAAAGTAATTGGAGCCGAGCATCGGTGAGCTGGCAGCCATGGTTTAAACTGCGTGGGTCTTTGGCAATTTACATTCCCTTTGCTGCTTTCCAGAGGGCCAAGACATTTAAAAGGCAAGGTTAATACAAGAGGCTGCAATCAGTGCGGACTGCAAATATCGACTGATAAAAAAATAAAAACTGGAAAAGAAAAGAGAGAGAATAAGGGAGCCACTTAATTTAGGACTTGCCTTTGGTACTTTTACTTAGCTTTGAAACAATTACAGTCTATTCTTGGGGAGAAAAATGCTTTTCCTTGTTTTGTCTAGGGTAGGTGTTTAGCGACAAAAGTCAGTTATAAATCTAGGTCTGTACTCATCCTAGGAAATTTCTGCAAATCAAGTATTTCAGTAAATGAACTTTAAAATTCCACCTTAAACTTAGTTCTAATTACTTTATGAGAAGTGAATGGAAATAAATCAATGATTTTGCAACCTGTCATTGCTTTTAGCAGTGTAAACAAATGTTTATATACCCACAAATTGCTTATAATTCTGTGACGTCATTTTACAATGCAAATGATAAAGAATCGCCTATTACTGTCATTGACTTTGCATTTGAGTAAGGGAAAAGGATTAAAAATTTAAAAATAAATATTTGCAGTTTGAGTAATTATATTTATGGAATAAAAAGAACAGAGACAAGTAGAAATATTGTGGGAGAGTATAAAAAAACTCGCTTTGGAAAAGCTGTAGTAAGAGGAAATCTCTTGGGAGAGGTAATATATAAGCTGGTGCATAATGGAGATTGAGCCTATTAGACTAAAAGAAAGCTCTCCAGGGAAGAGAAAATGATTGCCCTTTGGCCCTAGGTGTGCAGAGACCTGATGAAGCTGAAGAACTGAATGATCAGTTGCGCCTGAGTGTAGTATTTAAGGGTCACAATCATGAAAAATTTAAGTTAAACTAGATTACAGACAAATTATGGCATGGAGTGATGAGAAATGAGAACTATTTTCTAAAATTGTAATAGAGGGACATTAAGGATGTGAATGGCTGTATTAACATGATCTAATGCACATTTTAATGACCCTTGTGTTGTTCTGCCCAGTATGTCTTTGAGGGGCGAGGAGTAGTTATAAAGATCACTAGAGGAGCCAAGCTGAGAATTTTACCTTTTCTGATAGCAGTAGAAACTGAAACAATTTGAAAGATATATACAGCTTTTGCAAATATAATATGACAAAAGTAATCCTTAATGCTTCAGCGATGAGGGTAAGGAAAGGAAACACAAATAAAGATGACTTTACAAATCTGTCCTGCACTTTTAAACAGCTGAAAGAGGGGATTCTGAATACGGTCACCACAAAAAAATGATCAGTGTTGAGGAGATGGATATCCTAATTGCTCCGAGCTGATCTTTACATGGTATATATGTATAAGTATTACACTTTACTAGTAATATTTACAAATATTATGTATCAATCAATTTTAAAGATACCTTCAGAGCTCATGGCATGAATAACTGAATGGATAATGGTGCCATTTAAGACCACGAGTGGGGTGAACATAATGCCTCTTCTCTTCTGTGACAATCTGGCTTTACATATTCACTCCCTAAAGTGTTCCCACTTAGAATTCAAATGATATGGTTGAAGTGACTTTGCAGGCTTGAACTTGACAGCTAACTCTGTATATGATTGAGATATATGAATATATTCTAGTGAGGTTTTTCAGAATCCCTACATTCTCAGCCTGGGAGTTTGATGTTAGAAAATTGCAGGTGCTAAATCTCTTGATCAAATTTTCAGGGGCTTAGGACCTGTCTATTACCTTTGTGTAAAAGTAAAATAATCCATGAGCCTATCCAGGTTTATGAAGCTCTCCAGAAGTTCTGGCTTTTTAGGAGCATTTTATATTCTTTCACTTTCTTGATAATTAAAGAATTGTGTCTTGTTTACATGAAAAATCCCAGGAAACTAGTCTATTCTCTTCATTTCTCTGGATTAAGAAGACATGATGTGAAAAATTAACCAATTCTGAAAGTTTAGTTCATAACAGTATTACTACAATTGCAGACATGCCCCACATTTTCTTAATTTTTTTTTTTGTTTGTTTGTTTTGGTTTTTCTTCAGTACCGGGAACCGAACTCATGACCTTGTGCTTGCCAGGCAGGGGTGTTGCCGCTGAGCTAAATCCCCAGTCCCAATTTTCTTAATTTTTATTCACTTTCGATAATTCATTCTGAGAAGAAAAAATTTCAAGATCATAAGAGTATCATCCTATGCAGATATCCACCTATACCTTCTTGAGAAATATTGCTTAAAGACTTAAATATATATTTATGAAAAGAAAAGAAAAAAAAAAAACCCTGGGTGGAAGAGATCACAGTGTGGGGCTTTTGAGGAAAGTGAAATGTGAAGTGTCAGAGGTCTAGAAAGGAGATAGGGACATAGATTAGAAGCCCCTTATATTTCGGGCCAAATTGTAAAATATGTATGTTAGTTATAAGCTGTACTCATGCCAAGCCTGGAAGGAAACATCTACTGAAGCCATGTTTTAGATTTACAACTCCTTTAACCCTAGCAAAGGGGCTAAAGACCTCAGTGTCTAGTAGACCTCAATCATTCACCAAACAGCTCAGTCTAAGGAAGTGTATCACCTATGAGATGAGAGCAAAACTTTATATTCTTTAAAGCAATAAATACACCTAGACTGTCATCAAAGTAGTCAACCAAAATGTCAGAAATTTCTAATTATAAATTTCTAGACATGAGATTAAAAAAAACAGACTAATAGAAAAAAAACCACCAAGAAGACAAGACAGAGATGAAGTTGAGATATTGCACTTATCACTCAAGGAATTTAACATATTAGTCATAAAAATTGTTAGTCAACAAAGTTTTGTGTTATTAGCTGCTTGTTTCTTTTTTGTAAGAATCTTTTGGTTTATGGCTCATATTCTGAATAAGTACTGTGAACATAGCAATATGCACCATATAAAAAAATATTCTAGAGCTGAAAAGTAATACACCTAATATTTCTCTATATGAACTTCATAGAAAATTTGATACCGCAGATAAAAGACTAGCAAACTTGAAGTTATAGACATTGAAATTCAGCAGTGGGAAGAATCGTAAAAGAAAGAAAAGGTTAAAAGAGGGCAGAGCTTCAGTTACACGGGAGACAATATTACATAATCTAGTGAGTATATTTGGAATCCCAGAATTAAGAAGGTAAATTATACAGAAAAAAAATTTGAAAAATGGACACACTGAAGAGCTTACATGAAATTTATTCTTTAAAAAGCCTAAATGAGTTTTATAAAACAATAATAAGAATTAAAATCAAATGTGAAAAAAATAATTTTTTTCCCAGTACCGGGAATCGAACTCAGGACCTTGTGTTTACCAGGCAGGCACTTGCGCCACTGAGCTATATCCCCAGTTCAAAAGTCAAAAAATTCAAAATCACCAAAAAAGACAATGAAACAGTGAACACTGAACCAGATCATTAAACTTTCAAGAAGTGATCATAGCAAAGGGTTTATGTGAAAGACTAAGTTTTGGTTGACACTGAGACTTTCTTTGACAGGCAAATATTAGTAAACTTGCAGCAAAAAGTAGAAAAGATAAAATCTTTCCCTGTGAAATATTATTGAGATAAAAATATAATTTTGGAAGATTTATTCCACCGATTCTGTAGGCCTTAATCTAAAGCTGCAGGACTCAAAATAGCCTGTTATATGAGAGTAGACAGCGACAAGTAGGGAGAGGCACAAAATGAAATATTTTCAGCAAAGATACTAACAAAACATAATAGTATAATAATTTTCTTTCAATAATTTGCTATAGCAACTTTAAATCCATATGGCGATTTCTTCTCAGTCTCTGGCTAAGATCAAGTGTATATCCATATGGGAAAAATAAATTTTATTTTACCTCTAAAACTATAAAATATATTTAGATAGATCACATACCTAAATATAAAAAGCTAAATTATATAATTTATAAAATAAAACTTTAGGTAATTATTGTTATAATGACATCTCTTTTAGAGGGATACTGCTAGAGATTGAATTCAGGGCCTCATACATGACTGACACGTGCTCTCCTATTAAGCTATATCTCTATCTCTTAATATTTCTTAAATTAGGGCTCAGAAAAAAATTCTATAAGAAAAATGATAATTTTACTTTAACACAAAAAATCTTATGAAAAGAACTGTTCAGAAATTGGGTAGGTAATTTTTCCAAAGATATTCACAATGGATAGTTAACCAAAATCTATGTACAGAAAAATATGTATACAACCCTTATATTTCACTAATAAAAAGGACAAAAATAGTTAAAATAATTTAAGAATACATTATATGAAATGATGTGAAATTGGTGAAATAGTAAAGAAGCAGTTGAAAAAATGATTAATACAAGTAGAAGTCAGGAAATGAAATTAAAACTACAATGTCTATGTTAAAGACCTGCCAGAATAGTAGATTATAAAAAGACAGGCGGCATTTTGCTAGTGATACACAAAAAAACTAATGGATGACTAAAATTATACCAAGCTAGTTCTGCCAGGCCTAGCAGGTTTAATAAAGCTATACCCATACCAACTTTATTCCCAGTAACTGCATTCCAACTAATTAATCTAGAATAACAACATGTGTCAACAAATACATGAATGTTTATAAGAGTTTTTGTGTTCTTAATTGCCCAAGCTGGAAACCTACCAGATATCCTTTGACAAAAGATAGATTTTTTAAAAAGAAAACAATAAATATTATTCAATATTAATGCGAAGTTCAAATGAGGTATAAATGTACCCGACAATGTGATCAAACTTCAAAAGTGTTTCTATTAGAAACCAAACACAAAGAAAAGCTATTAACATTGTTCTGAATATACCTGACTGGAACTCTCAAATAATGTGTTAACTAGTCAGTTGTTTTAGAAAGCAAAGCAATGTTTTCCTCTCGGGAGTGGCAGTGGACATTCAGCAGGGACTTCCTGGAAATAGGGAAACCACGTTTATCCTGTGTTTATAGGGCACATGAGTGTTCACGGCTGTGTGTGTGTCAAAACTTGTCATATAAATATAGGATCCGTGCATTTCATTATTGTGATTTATGTAAAGCTTTTCTAGGGAGACTTACCTATTTCCCAAACACATTTTATGAGTATTACATTATTCCTCAATAGTTTTTGTATCTAATGATTGAAATGAGCTTTTCAGAAACAGAGATACTGTATTACTAACTAAAATAGGAGACACCTGATATATATTTCTGGGAATAGTAATTTGATTTGAATTCACGACTCTAAAAAACAGTACTTCAGTCCGAGCGGACATTCCCACCGTGGAAATTGTAGCTGGGGTGCGGTGGAGATGAAGGAAAGAGGATGCTGGATCATATGAGTCAAGGGTCCTCCCAGCACGGCTGCTAATGCAGGAGCTCTACTTGGGAGGCTGGACACGTCCAGGCCGTGGTGTGAGTATTTATGTCATGAAAAACAACGAACTATGCTACACCTGATCCTGTAAAACACTTGTTTAGAACTTAAAGGGATCTATTCTACCTCATTATTATAGAAGGTGCCTACTTATAGAATTCCCCTGCACAGAGAAAAGGAAATCTTATACAGTCCAGCCTACTTTCTGTCTGACTCTTTTTGCCATTTTTTGACAAAAGCATGACTAACATTGCTGAAGCATATCTTGCAATTCTGAATTTAAGAAAGCTTGGAACCCTAGAAAATTAAGAAGTGGCTGATTTGATGGTGGCTAATTCCAGGGTTATTTTAAAATCATTGTTTTATGTTTTGTCAACAAATTTAGAATATAGTCTTCAAAACAAGCCTCATTTAACCAATTTAAAGTATATGATGAAGGGACACCCAGTTAGTAAACACAAATATTCCCTCTATTAATTTATTTATGTATACCACAAATGTCTTTGAAATTTATCACATATACTCTTCCTTCAAGAATTAACAACTGCTGGGTGTAGTGGCATATGCCTGTAATCCCAGCACATGGGAGGCTGAGATAGGAGGATCGTTGTGAGTTCGAGACCAGCCTGGGCTACAAAGTGAGCTCAAGACTAGGCTGATTGCATAGCGAGACCCTGTCTCAAAAAGACAAAAGACACTTAAGAATCAATACAATTTAATAATAATCTTAACATTCCCCTTCCTTTCTCCTCAGTTGAGGAAACAGCTTCTAAGACATGTACAAAATACCAAAGCCTTAATATTTAAAGCTACTGTAAAACTATTATTCTATGCATTCACACATAATTATATTTCAGCCTGACCATCAAATCAATTACATTCTAAAGTATATAATTTTTTCAAAGAGAGATGATTGTTTGAGTGAGATAACTGCAAGCAGTTTAGTATTTTTCTTTCTAAATTTAGATAAAATGAACTTGAGCTCTTGTTCTAACCCCCTGGCAAGCCTTTGGGGAGGTATGAAAAACAGTTCCATGCAATTACAGCTCCAACGCCAATAATGTGCTTATGTTGCAGTTTGTTCCTGTGTGTTTGTTTTCATCCTCCTTTTCCTGTTCCATGCCAGGCATGTGTGCACCATGTCACCTTTTCGAACACATCCCCCAAACCTATTTCTATTGAAATTATTTCAAACAAAGCAAAATAAAGAAAAGGATACTTTTAGACCTACATCCCCTTCCACTCCCATCTAAACAGTCACGTAGGGAAGAAGAAAATTAATGGAGATGATTAAACAACTCAGATTTCTCCCAACAGTATATGGACTTAAAATGACCCGCCTGAGATTTTTCAAGTGTTTCAATACACAAATAACTTTAGAGTAACAGGTGCTAAACAGTATGAAAACTGTAACTGGAAGTTAGAGAGATGGTGATGCATGCTATGTGTTGTTCACCCAATGCAAAGTATTTCATAAAAAGGTACCACTGTGGTTTGGAAAGAGAAAGTTAAGGTGACTGTATGTTCCAGCTGGAAAATATGGCACAGTCTCATACTACCTGAAAAAAGTAGACTGGGCAGAGGATCAGATAGCATTTCATGAGTTTACATTTGCATTCGTCTAGAGATCAGATAAAAACCCACAAATCAAAAAAAACGTACTTGGGGATACTAATCACAACCATCATATGAAGAGAGAAAAAGGTAAACGGCTGTCTCTGGAAGGCAGAATGGATGCAAATATGTAGGATTAGCAGTAAGAAGTGAAAAGTACCATCGCTTCCTTGGGTCTCCAGAAAACCCATTCGCTAAGACTTAAAGGTTTTGCTTGTTTTCCTTTCTCTTTTTTACCTCTGGTGGGAGTGCTCCACAGGCTGGCATTTTCAAGCTTCAAGTTATTTGTGGCCATGCCACTTATTTTGCAAATTCAATGTGAACACAATGATATACATAATTTCCTAGTGGACTTTTTTCTTCATCCAGTGTGTGAGTCATGACCTTTCGTTTCCCTCATCCAAGAAACCTGGAAAGTCCATGGTCTTATTCTATTCCTCTATAATCACAACTGAGAGTCAGTGTTTTGAAAAGAACAGTGACTTCCTTTTTGCTCTTCAGCTTGCTGGAAGTGCAAGATCAGCTTGCTGGGAAGGTCAGAGTCTAGTGCGGGCCTCACCTCTGCTTCTGAACCTGCTACACTGCCTGTTCTTTGGAGGGACTGAGGCTGTGTCTTTCCAAGGCACAAGAGGTGGGAGGGGCTAACCTTTCCATGAAGACTCACCTGGTATTGCTGCTGCCTGGTGATCCAACACGGATTTGGGAAAGGGCGTGGCTCACACCTTCGGGTGCAGAACTGAGTACCTAAGTCACAGGGTCCTGCACGGGAGTAGCTTGTTACATCGGCCGTGATAAAAATATCCTATTGGGTGGCTTAGAAAGAGACTTAATTTTCTCACCGTGATGGGGAACAAAAGGCAAGATCAAAGTATGTGCCGGTGGATTTCATTGGAAACCTCTCTCCTCACTGCCCCCCACACCACCAACACACACAGGGCTGACTAGACTCAGGCAGGGCTGTTGGTTCTTCTTATTACACACCTGTCAGCTGGGGTCAGGGCCCATTCATATGACTTCTTTTCATTTTAATTACTCCTGAATGTCACACTCCATGGTGTACCGATGGGCAACATTACGAAACAGGGACGCTGAGGACATGCCGCTTAGCTCATAAAGATTTCTTAGACAGTCAGGGTTCTACCGAATCATATGAGATGAGTACATTTATGTTGTATCAAAGCATACAACTTTTAGGGTTCCTGCTTAACAGAAACATGAACGAGCCCATTGTTTTCTCACATAGAATATAGTATATGAAACTTTGGTGATGTTGAATCAGAAATATAAAACGTATGCCTTTGGATTACCAGTCTTTTCAGAGAGTGAAAAACAGCCTCATTTGTAATCTTGAAAGATGAGGATCTTAGAGATACAGTGGTGAAGTATTTTGCAGAGCTATTGATCTTAATTTTTTTTAATTTAAAGAGAGTAGTAAATGAGAAACAAACAAAAAAAATAGAACGGTAGCAGCATATGAGTATCACGAACATAAATAAATCAAAGCAAGAACATTCAAAGTGGTACAGGGTCTCAAGACAAAATAATACGAATCAACAGTGGTTGTTACATTGCATATTGCTATCCTCAACTACATTTCTCAGATTACCAGATGTAAGAATGAAAGAGTGTTCAAGCCATTAAGGTAATTAGTATAAATTTCCAAACAAATTTGTTTGTATAGCTCTACTTTGTATGCATGGTCTTATTATTGACATTAATAGTTTCTTCTTTCCTCTCAAAAATGTCCTGATTTAGCTAATATTTCACATAATCACTTTAAAAGTAATTTACCTTACAAATATTCTGTTATATTAGAAGATATCATAAAATAATGTTGGTGATTAAATATGATAGAAATTAAGACAAATAGCTCGTTTTGGGAAAGAATCACCTCTTGGTAAGCAGACCTAAAATGAATTAGACTGATTACAGAAATTAATGGCCTCTAATTGTTGAAAAATTGAGGTTTTTAAAACCCATTCATTTAGAGATAAATTTAAAGAATGCTTTGATTCACCAAATCCCAATGTAAGGTTAAGTAGAGGGTACAAACATTTCATCTATTCTTAAAAAGTGGATTAAAAGGCACAGATCAGGGTGTGGACCTTGAATAAAACATTTTAATAGATCATGTCAAATGATTACAAGAGAAACTAGATGAATATTTTTATAAATTAATAGCTCAAAATAGCTAATCTAACTGGAGATAAAATATCAGAACAAAGAGAAAATACCAAAGAGTGTAAAAACAAACTCATAAAATGTTTTTGTATGAATATTTATGCATGGAGATAAGTGGAATTAGTTTATGAGTCTACCAAATGTCTCAGAGATGTGTGCTGCTCAATAAATCATAAGTGGAGCATAAAAAATTCTATACTCAGCCAGACCTGTAATCCCAGCTACTTGGGAGGCTGAGGCAGAAGATCTCAAGTGACACGCCAGCCTGGGCAAGTCAGTGGCTTTGTCCCCAAAAAATAGGATGTAACTCAGGATGTAACTCAGGATGTAACTCAGTAATCCCTGGGCGCAATCTCGAGGCTCTCACATGAAAATAAATGAAAACCCAAGATTCTCCAAGGGGTGATATGCTCTGTAAACCTCACAACTTTTTAGCATAATAAACAAGTGATGCTATTTGTTCTGGAACACACTTTGTAGGTGACCAAGGAGGGTAACAGAAAAGAGATATCCTATTGAATGAAGAGACAAGGTTGATTTTGAAACTAATGTGAAGGCTATGGTGTATGTTATCTTTTGAGTTTTATGCACTTATTAATAGGTTAGTCTGGACCAGGGTGTGATGGCGCATGCCTGTAACACCAGCACTCAGGAGGCTGAGGCAGAAGGATTGCTGAGAGTTTGAGGCAAGCCCGGGTTACAAAGTGAGTTCCAGGCTAGCTGGAAATATATAGTAAAACCCAATCACAAGAAAAAAAAATAGGTGAGTCTGAAGCACTTTGTAAGAAGAAAAATATACTTTGCACTCAGGAAACGTATGTCTTGGATATTCGGTGTTAGATGATCAACCCTTGGTAGACATTTAGACACATTCTAATTATCTTTCTTCTCAGCATTTGATGGTATTATAGTCTACATCTACACGAATTTTGACATGGCCATATAACTCTCATTGGTCTATAAAATATTACTAAAAGTGACATTATACTTTATATACCAATAGATATCAAGTTTGCTGTGTATGTGAAATTAACTGGTACAATAACTTATTGAAATATCATTGCTAGATTTGAAGCAATACATGGAATTTGACAGCTTTTGTCCAAATTACCCTCCAGAAAGAATATACTAGTGCTATACAGTTTTCCTAGTAGTATGCACTGCTCTGAATTCTTTTCAGTATTACATTTTGCAGTATCAATATGCATGTCTGTACCAACCTAATACATAATATCCTCAAGCTGTTATTTTTCATGAATATGAATTTTGATTAGTGTAAGATAATATTTGGGATGATTGTATTTGTTCTTTAGTGAGTTCCTATTCTTTGCCTTTGTAAATGTTCTTAAGAACATAAAGTTTTACTACAAGAGCCAGTTCTCATTTTTTATCTTTTGTGACAGATTAAGTGGCTTAAATAGTCAGTCTAACATTCTTGAGAGCCTCAGTTCACAGTCACTTAGGCATCCAAGGTCGTAGATACTCAGTCTTAATACAGCATTAACTCACTATGAGTAATGCAGGGAAAGGGAAATTGGTGTTTTGGAAATAGGATCTTAATACTGTCAACGGGAAGTGTTATCCTCAAATCCTATTCACGTTATACTGATCAATACAGTCCAACAGCTGCACTTTCTTCCAAAAGTGTCAGGGGTGCACAGTCTTAGTATGTGTCACTATCATGTGTCCGTAGCCAGAGGAGTGAGCACACTCTCCCTTTATCGTGTTCAGCAATGGTCTCACGCTCAAAGTCCAACCTCTGGGATTGATGTGCTTTCTGAACGAGTTTCTTCACCATGCAGGAACAGTGAGGATCTCTTGATCCGACTTCCCTGAGCACTCTAGATATCTATTCACTAAAGACATCTGTCGTCCATACTGCACCTACCTAATAGCAAGTCATAAAGTAGGGGTACTATAATCACAAAGAAAAATCATTCTCACTGGGAAACTGGAAAATTTTAAGACAAACTATAGAACTTACTGAAGATGCAGTGAAAGAAACAAGTTGGGGCAAGGGAGAGAATATTTCCAAAGTAAGAACTGACAAAAGGTCAAAACCAACATGCATAAAGAACACAACACAACAGTGAGGAAACGGATAAGTCAATGAAAAGGGGACAAAGGATCCAAACAAACATTTGTTGAAGGCACACATACAAACTCTCAGCATCCCTAGTCGTCTGGGAAATATAAATCAAACTCACAATGACTTATCAATGCACATATGGTGGATGTGTAATTATTAAAAATATCAAGGATAAAGCATTTGACAAGGACCTGAAGAAACTGGAACACTTGTTCAGTTTAATAGAAAGGTAAATTGGTACAGCTGTTAAAACCAGTGCCACCATATGATCTGGAAACCCCTCTAACCCTCTAAGAAAAATAAAATCAGGATGGCAAAGAGCTTTCTGCACTAATATGACTTTTTTCAGCAGTCTTGACAAAATTAACCTAAGGATCTCTGAGTGGATTAGAAAACATTATACACTAGAGAGTTCTATCCACCTGTACTATACTAAGTTATGTCATTTGTGACAGTGTGGCTGAATCTTGCAGCAAGAGCCCGGGGGAAAATGAATCTTGAGCCCTCCACACTGCTGAGGTTGGGCTTAGGTCCCATTTTCCAAGGATTAGGTGTCCTTTTCCTGAGCCAACAAAACAGTCAACATTAATATACAATTAATTTCTGCAAAACACGATGTTGAGCGCGAGCATCTCCCCGTGGAGAGGAGAAGATTTCTCAGAGCAACTTTGGCACACAGGGGAGGGGTGGATGATCTGACAGACCAGCGGAAAAAGCTAAGCCAGAGAGGGAGTCGGGAGGACTCTAGGAAACACAGATGGCCAAGGTCAGGGCTCCACAGCAGCACAGGCCTCATCAGGGTGGGGAATTTTCTTCCAGCGGAAAGAGATATCCATACCCTCTAAATAATGTCTTTGTTCTGCTTAAAGTACAACTAACAGAGCTTGCAAAGGTGCACCTGCTACGCACCCTGAGTTCCTCTCGGCCCACTTCCAACTCAGATTTTGCTGTTTATAACCCACAGGTAGATGTCGACCTGGTTGAGATGCCATTTTTGTGTATGAGCCCCCCAGACATGAGTTCCATTGGCAGCCCACGCTGCTTCCGTCCCAGGTTCATTTGCCAGGGGGCTTTTGCTTTCATGTTACAATCAGTGCTGCTCTCTGCTTTCACTCTACAGTAAATACCTTTGCTCAGTCCTCTCTGCCTTGTAATTCTTTTTCAGTAGACAGAAAACTCAACGGCCAATGGTAACAAATCTGGAAGAAGTTATATTAAGTAAAATGACAGATGCAGGAAGACAAATACTGCACATTCTCACTTTTACAAGGACAATAAAAACTTCAATCTCATAGAAATAAAGTGAAAGGATGGTTACCTGGGACTAGGATATTAAATCTTACTTAGGATGAAAAACTTAAGAGATATATTCCACAGCATGGTAACTATAGTTAATAATCTACTGTATTTTTGAAAGATGCTTTGAAAGTAGATTTAAATGAGTCTCACCACAAAATGGTAACTGACTGTTGTAATACATATGCTAATTACCTAGACTGACTCATTGCAAAATGTTCCAAAACATCATGCAGTACAGTGTAAATTTCATGTCAGTGTAAACTGTGTTAAAATTTAGTTAAAAAGCAAAAAGCAAAAGATGTAAGAAAAAGCTAATCTTGATGATTGATGTAAAATATGCCATGTTTCTTTCCTTCAACACTAAGTTTTAAGGTGTCTCAGATTTTGTTAACTTTTCTTTATTTAATTCCAGTTATTTGTATGTGACAACTGAAAACACAAATTTCTCCCTCAAAGAATTCTCACATTTGCTTTATCTCTCTGATTCCTCAACTCCCTCCCACCTCTCTGTCTCTCTTTCTCTTTCTTTCTCTTTCTCTTTCTCTTTCTCTTTCTCTTTCTCTTTCTCTTTCTCTTTCTCTTTCTCTTTCTCTCTGCCTCTGTCTCTGTCTCTGTCTCTGTCTCTGTCTCTCTCTCTCTCTCTCTCTCTCTCTCTCTCTCTCTCTCATCTGAATGTAATTTTACTTGAATTTATTTGGCTTTAATAACACTCCCCTGAAACACATTCTTTTTTCCTTGAACCTTTTTAATAACTGAAAAGATAAATGAGGTGTTACAGGCTGAGTTGGTTCTTTACTCTCAAATACCGTAGTCCATTATGATTTTTAAAGATTTAGTTTGAACATTTTTGGTAGTATAGACATTTTCACAATTTGAATGGATCAATATGTAAAACAACCACCATTGTTAATTTCCCATCACCTTCTCTGAAAATATGTATTGCTTGTATTGTCTTTGTGTTATTCTGTATGTCTATTAATATGTTTTCATACTAAGTGAAGAACTACATGAGGCCAAATTAACCCTACAAAGCTTACTAGAAGATATTCTAGAAAAAGATAAAAATGAGCACAATTTCTAAAACAACAATAGAAAGGAATCACCAAACAGAAAAAGCAATTAAATGAGAGAATATGTGGGAAGGCAACAAGAAGTAAATAACATGATAAAGATAAATCAACACATATCAGTTATAGTCATTAATGTAAATGACCAAAGTTCACCACTCAAAACAAATAGATTGGCAGAGTGGATGAAGAAACAAAACTAGCAATATGCTGTATACAGAAAACACATTTAATTCAAAAGGAAATTCATAGACTAACAGTCAAAGGATGGAAAATAATTCTCC
>NW_004955418.1:25712776-25761405 GCF_000276665.1 Chinchilla lanigera | reverse complement strand
CAACTCAAGAAAGTCATACGCCATGACCAAGTGAGATTCATTGCAGGAATGCAGGGATGGTTCAATATATACAACTAAATAAATGTAATACACCATATCAATTTTAACAAAGACAAAAAACACATGATCACCTCAATAGATAAAGAAAAAGTTTTTGACAAAGTCCAACACTCATTCATTATAAAAAAAAACAACCTTACAGAAAATAGGAATAGATGGTCTTTACCTCAATCTGATCAAAGCCATCTATGACAAAACAACAGCCAACATCATACTAACTGGACAAAATCTGAATGTTTTCACTATAAATAAGGAACAAGATGGGGATGACCACTGTCACCACTCCTATTCAACATAGCTCTGGAAGCAATAGCCAGAGCAATTAGACAAAACGGAGAAATAAAAGGAACATAGATAAGAAAGGAAGAAGTGAAATTTTAATTATTTGCAGATGACATGATGCTTTACATGGAAAACCCCCAAAACTCCACCAAAAGACTCCTAGAGTTAATCCACCAATTCAGTAGTGTAGCTGGATACAAAATCAACACTCAGCATTCCTATACACAAACCACAAACACACTGGGGGAGGAATTAAGGAAACCATACCTTTCACAATAGCATCGAAGAAACTGAAATATTTAGGAATCAATCTAATAAAAGAAGTAAATGATCTCTACAGTGAAAACTACAGTACTCTGAAAAAAGAGATCCAAGAGGATTTTAGAAAATGGGAAGATATGCCTTGCTCATGCATAGGAAGAAAGAACATTGTGAAAATGGCCATACTCCCAAAATTGTACAGATTCAATGCAATCCCTATTAAAATACAATTTTCAGACCTCACAGATCTAGAGAAAACATTCCTAAAATTCATCTGGAGCTAGAAGAGACCCAGAATAGCAAAAGCAATCCTGTGCGACAAAGACAAGGCAGGTGGCATCACAGTCCCTGACTTGAAATTATACTACAAAGCTACTGTGATAAAATCAACATGGAATTGACTAAAAAGCAACCTGAGGATCAATGGAACAGACTGCAAGAAGCAGCCACAATCACAAACACACTCAGCCACCTGATCTTTGACAAAGGGGCCAAACATGTTCACTGCAGGAAAGATAGGCTCTTCAGCAAATGGTGATGGAAAAACTGGCTCACTGCATGCCAAAGACTGAAATTAAACCCATGTCTATCACCATGCACCAAAATCAAGTAAAAATGGATCACATATCTAAATAGTAAAAGAGAAACACTAAACCTATTGGAAGAGAAAGCAGGTAAAAATCTTGAAGACATAAGGGTAGGCAGGGAGGTCATGAACAAAACCAAAACTGCATGGGAAATACTTCAAAGAATCAATAATTGGGATCTCATCTTATTGAAGTTTTTTGCACACCAAAAGAAATCATCAACAGAGGAAAAAGAAATCCCATGTCTTAAGAAAAATTTTAGGCAACTGTCCCTCACACAAAGGACTTCTATCTAGAACATATACAGAATTAAAAATATCAGACCCTGAAACTCAAAGACCCAATCCACAAAAGGGTATCTGGGATGAATGCATATTTCTCACATAAAGAAATACAAATGGCAAATAAATCCATGAAAAAATGTTCAACATCATTAGTCACTCAAGAAGTGCAAATTGGAAAAATTTTGAGATTCCACCTTACCCCACAATGAATGGTTATCATCTAGAAATCAACCAATAACAAATACTGGAGGGGCTGTGAGGAAAAAGGACCCTTCTCCACTGTTGGTGGAAATGCAGACTGGTGAAACAATTGTGGAAATCATTCTCAAGATTCCTCAGTAAACTAGGTTTAGAAATCCCATTCAACCCAACTGTTTCCCTTCTGGATATTTTTCCAGAAGTACTGAGCACATTATATCACACTGATATATATGCACCCATATTTATAGCAGCACAATGTGTAATAGCTAAATTGTGGAAGCAAACCAAATGACCATCAACTGAAGAATGAATTAAAAACGTTGTGGTATTTTTCTATAAAGGAATATTATTCAGCTATAAAGAAAGATGAAGTCAGGAATTTTATATGCAAATGGTCACAACTAGAAACCATACTCATAAGTGAAATAAATCCAATCTGCATGTGTAAGCAACATGTTGTCTCACTAGTGTAAGAACCTGAAAGACTGAATAAAATCTGAAAGGTACAATAGGTATTGTGAAAGGGAAAGAAACTACTGAAAAGGAAAGAACTACTGGGATGAGGGAAAAGAGAAAAGAAAGAAAGAAGGGAAAATATATATTTACATTTACAAAGGAGTTTTCAGAAGTTTCCCTTATCATTATGAAATATTGCCGGGCATAGTGGCACATGATTGTAATCCCAGCACTCGGGAGGCTGAGGCAAGAGGATTGCTGAGAGTTCGAGACCAGCCTGGGCTACAAAGTGAAGTCAAGGTCAGCCTGAGCTGCATAGCGAGAATCTGTCTCAAAGAGACAATAAATAAATAAATAAATAAATAAATAAATAAATAAAATGTGCATTTTAAAATAATACCTTTGTATTTAAGTTTGATAAGACTACACCATAGCATTTCTTAAACTTTACTTTCACATCAACCTATTTTCACCTCAAGTCTTCAGAGTTGAAATGCCTTTTAATTAGTACACATAGTTGAGTTTTATATCCCAATATATTGCTGGAAGTTTTGATTTTGTCAGTCAACTCAATTTGGGGGAATTCCAGATAAAATGTATTTATATGTATTTACATGTTATGAATCCTAGTGCTTTGGGTACACTTCTTTAAATACGGTTTCCTTTTAGTATCATTATTCTTCACTCTGAGGGACATTTCTTAGCATTTCCTTGGTGATATCTCCTGAACACTGCCTCACAGACCGTTTGAAATTATTTCTATTTTGGGTTTATTTTTGAATTATAATCAAATTCCTTCCTTGTTTTGTTTTGCTTTGTTTTGGGTACTAGGGATTGAGCCCAGAGCCTTTACGTTCAGCTGTGTCTTCAATCTTCTTTGTAAACTTTTTTATTGAGACAGAGTCTTCTGAAATTTCTCAGATGGAGTTCAAAGTTTGATTCTTCTGCCTCAGCTTGCAAGAGTGCTACACTTACAGGCTTGTGTTACCATGTCCCACTCTATCAGTTCTTTATGGTAGAAATTTAAAAATACTTTTGGCAAGGTTTTGAAGTATATAGCACTTGATCATTTTCTGCAGCCACAGAGCTGTACAGCAGCACACCAGGGTTTTTGTTCCTATTTATCTATACCTCGGTGCACACTGCTAAGCCTCATTCTCCTGCTTTTCTACTAGCTACTTTCCGCTACTTCTGCGAACTATTTTAAGTAAAGGGTATTTAGTGCTGGATACTTTAATGTTACATCACACCTGTTTGTATACTGAAAGTGATATTTGTGTCTAAATTTTTCAAAATTTTATATATTCATTTTTATACAAAATTAAATTGAAAGACCTTTCATACAACTAAATTAAATTTCTGATATTATTATTTTGGGGTAACCAAAAATTTGGAAGTAACTTGTACTATTTTCTAAAAGTAGGACACAATTTCTGGAATTCTTCACACACATAGTAAGAAGTTATTCCTGGAAAATTTCCCATTATACTTTTTCTGTTTTTTAGGGGCCTTATTTCAATCAACTTTACCAAGAAAGAAAACAGCAGCGAAAAATAAAGTATAAACACACAAATTTCTCTCAGTAGCACAGTGCCTGTGTACTGGACACGATGCCTTTCACAAATGCAGCTGAAAATACGGCCATAAAAATCTCACGTTTTCCAAAATTTCCTTCAACTCTTTGCATGGACTGTCTCAGTTAGGTCATCACTTATCATAACATCTTTGCTGAAGTTCTGCAAAGATGCTTTTCTTTCCCTTTTTTGTCCTTTCCAACTGACCTGTCTAAGAGGTTGTGGTCAAGATAATCACCATCTAAAATGGTGGGTCAAGTGTGGCTTTTACGTCAGTGCTCTCACTGAACCTGTCTTTCTTGATTGTAATGTGAGAGCTAGACTCCAGATTTAAGTCAGCATTAAGTCAGACAGCTTTACCTTACGGCCTCTAAGTCTTTTTTTGTTTGTGTGTTTACTTCCTGTTTAAGTCACTGAAGATAGCGTTTGTGAAAATTTATGAGACTTCCCTCTAAGTAACACTGGAAAACAGTTTCTAAAAATTCTTCATGTAAGCTTATTCATGCTAACAACTTCTCTCAAATTTCTATATAGTCTATTTAATTAAAAATAGCACTCTGAGACTGAAGAGCTACCATTAGGCAACTATCTTTCCTTATTATGCATAATTAAGCTATACTACAAAGTCTGTGGGATATCAAAATATTGCAGTTTTTAAATCATAATTAGAATGTTTTAGAGCATGGAGTCAATTCTCACAGCAATGGCTGTGATATCAATAGATATTTGTAGTGCCATTTGCTGCTTCGTTATAGTCTTTGTCAGAAGAATGAGCTGGTGGGACTTTAATGTCTCTTAGGTGCTGTCACTTATAGGATTCTACTATACAGCTTTGACCTTTTCAATGTTCTGTAACTTGATTGGCTACTTACTGCGTTTTCTACCTGCTTTCCATTCCAATAACCTCTGTGGAAGATATAGCATGAACAGCCAATTACAGTATAGAATATTGAAAAGGTCAACTTGTGCAACCTTTATCTCTACTCAGAATATATCAGATACTAGTCAGACGTTGTAGGTGTTTTACAAGGACAAGGAAAATTACAGTTGCAAGAGGAAAAGATGGTCTACAATTTAGTCAACAAAGTCTGAAAAGCTGTGTTTCTCCTCAATGTTTGTTATCTTCTTAATTTAAAAATGAAATCCAATTTATAAGGTGAATAACATAAATGTAGAAATAGTTACCTTTGATAGTTATATCAACCCCTCTAGAACCTTTGTAAACATTTGTTACTATGTGCCTGGACTTGATTTTAGCCAGAAGGAGAAGAGATATGAACTTAGATATATGCTAAGAAATCATAATTTCCTGCACCCTTAATCTCATTTGTTGATGCTGCATTTACTTCTTATTTATTCTGAATTTCACTGCAGCTTACTGCCTTCATTTTATAATCTTTAGTAAGACAAGAGAAATGCCATAGAATCTATCACACATTCAAATAAGTATAATTATCTTCTTTCAGAAACTTTTCGCTACCAGAACACTGAATTCTAACCTTTAAAAGAATATGTAATTAACTACCATTGTGGTAACAGCTCTGATTGTTGATCCATTATAATCTGGGAGCACTGCAATCTGTATCCATTTTGCTTACTGATCTCATGATTCTGATTAAACTCATTTAGTATCCCTAAGAAATAAATTGCTTTTAGGTGAATAATGATAACACAGCTTTTTATACCCTCACACCAAAAACAGCAACAAACAACAGCTTGCAAGTCTTGCTCCACCAAGTAAATCTTACTTTACTGCTTACCATTTAAATCCAATTTTATGTTTCCTTTTAGTTAACTGATTTGGGCTTTTTAGAGTGAATTGTATTCATTAGAATTATGAGTTATAAAAAAATCAATTATTCCAGAAAGCAGGGGAGATAACCCTAGTAACGTCTAGTGTCAAACAAGTTGTACTTGAATTTTAGAGAAACAACCTTCCCTAGATATAAATTGAATATCTGTTCCTCCTAGATAAGAACTCAGAGATAAACGTTTGTCTCTCAAATTCTGAGTTGTTCTACACTTTCTCTTAAAGCATTTTAAATCCCACACAACTAAGATATTTGCAATACATATGGAACTATTTTTCCTTCTATTTGGCTAATCTTCCTGTGTTTAACTGTCTATAGTTAGTTTATCCAGGTTCATGAATGAAAAGGTCAGTATTACTTATCCTAAAACAGAATTTAGTATGATTATTCAAACACCTTAGCTTATATCAGATCAGAAAGTAAGTTAAAATAACTATTTCATCGACAATTCTAGAAGCCAGGTTTGTTTACAAACAAAGTTAGGCCTTGTCCCATAAGAAATGTGGTAGTAAATTTTTGAAATTTGAGTAGGCAGGAGTTCAAGTTCTTCCTTAGGATAAAATAATAAATTCTATGTAATACGTTCTAAGTAATAATAGATTCTATGTATGCACTTAAAGTTCTCAGTAGTGAGGGGATGTTTTTAGAGAAATAAACTCTAAAACGTACAATAGATACTGTGAAAGGGAAAGAAAACTGCTCGAAAGGAAAGAACAACTGAGATGAGGGAAAAGAGAAAAGAAAGAAAGAAGGGAAAGCTATGTATATAGGTATGCACAGGAGTTTTCAGAAGTTTCCTTTATCATCATGAAATGTCCACACACATTTTAAATAACACATTACATACTTTTAAACAAAATAGATAAATTTCTATCCTCCATAAAATCCCTGTACTGCTCAATCTATACATTTGCTCAAAGTACAAATAACTCTTTCTCCTTTTGTGTGTTTATTTCTCCTCTGCTTAAAAGCGAAAGCAACCCTGGGCAGCAAGAGCAAAACAGGAGGTATCACAGCCCTGAATCTCAAGTTATATTTACTCAGCTACAGCATGGTGTTGGTACAGAAACAGACGTGCAGAGCAGTGGAACAGAGTAGAACATTCAGAAACAACCCCAGGCACATTCAGATCATGGATAAAGGGATCGAAAATATACACTGGAGGAAAGACGTCTTTTACAAATGGAGCTGGGAAAACTGGCTTTCACAAGCAGAAGATTGTATGCAGGCCTACCTCTCTCACCTTGTAAAAATGTAAAATCAAAATGGATCAAATACTTAAATATTAAAACTGAGGCAATCGCAGGAAAACATAATAGGTGAAACTCTTAAAGATTTAGGCACAGGTAAGACTTTCTAAAAAGAACCCCAGTTAGAAAACAAGTAGCATCAAGAATGAATAACTGGGATCAGATTGAAAAAACAAACAAAGAAACTTCTGCACAGCTAAGGAAACATCTAGGAGTGTAGAGACAACCCACAGAATGTGAACAAAGCATTTTGTCATGTACTCCTTGGACAGAAGTTGAGTATCTACAGTACATAAAAGTCTCAAAATATTGGATTCCCCAGAACATAAGGCCCAATCAAAAAATGTGCAACTGAAATGAATAGATACTTCTCAGAAAAAGTACAAATGAGGCCAGGGATATAGCTCAATGGTATATATCACCTGCCTGGAAGGTGCAAGGTCCTGAATTTGATGTGTTGTACAAAAAAAGAAAAAGTTCAAATGTCCAATACATACACAAGAAAATGTTCAGCAGTTTTGGATAGTAGAGAAATGGAAATTAAAACAACAGTAAGTAAGTATTCAATTTAATCCAGAGAGGATGGTTATTCAAATAATAGCATATACTCATGTGGCTGCAGGAAACAAAGGAGCTCTGCTACGTCATGGGTGGGAAAATAAACAAATACAACCACTATGGACATCTGTACTGAGATTCCTCAAAAAAAAAATATAAAAACCCCATTTTATCCAGCTATTCCTTTTATAGATATCCTCCACGGAAAGTTATAGTTGTCACACTACAGTAATACATGCATAAACATGTTTCCAGCGGCACAACTCATAATAGCCAAATCTTAGAAGAGGCCTGTGTGTCCATCAGTAGATGAATGGATTAAGCATGTGATATTTACACACAATGGAGTATTAATATGTGATAGAATGGTAAAATTGAGTCATTTACAGGAAAATGGATGGATCTTCAGACCATAGTGTTAAATAATATAAATCTGACAAACAGGTTATATATTGAACAATTTCTCTTATATGAGAAACCTGAAGTGTAAATAGCTTAGAACAAAAACTACAGTTAAGAAGAAACAGAGAGATAGATCTTTTGCAAATTAGAAGGGGGTCTAGAGATGGGGTAGGGGCGGGGAAGGGAGGTGAGGAGAGTTAGGATGTGCAGTGTGGATACATCCAATCCCCATGATACAGGCAATCATTGCGGACAGCAAATGGGTACTAATAAATGTTTAAAAATTACCAAAAAATATCTCATGGTCCAGTAAATCTACCCTAATAAACCTGGGATATATAATTTTCTTTGCTCTGAAATTTTAGAATATTTAGAAAATAAAACGAAGCTTTCCTCTTCCCTTCCTTGCTGAGAGGCAGAGGTGGAGGGATGTGAGGGCTGGGATTTCACTACGCTTCTTGCTGAAGGGTGGCCCTGGACTGCCTGCCTTAGTGTCTTGGGGTGGCCTCTACAGTTGCCCCACTTTCCTTCTAGGCCTCCTGGATGGGATTCTGGGTGCAGGAGAAAGCCCGTGCACCCTCCCAGGCTGGCTCTGTCTTGGCCAATGTGGTGCAGGCCTCTCTGAGAAGCACTAAGAGCTCTGCTCTGAGACATCAGCGTCCTTGTTAACACTGTGACCTCTACTAACCCGACCCTCAAAGGGGCTGCTTAGGGCTGCCTCTCCCAACACCAATCAAAAGTAGCAGCTGACATAGTCTTCTTTCCACCAGGTCTTAAAATTCCTTATGCATTATTCTGGCTATCAACCTCTCCCCAGGTGCATAGTTTATAAATCTCTTCCCATCTTGTGGGTTACCTTGTTGCTCGGAGGACTGATTCCTTCTGTGTAGAACTCCATAGTTTGATAAAATCCCTTCTTTCTCTTTTTGTTTCATGCTTTGAGAGACTTATTCGACACGTCTTTCCCCAGGAAAATGTCTCAAAGTATGTTCCTTAAGTATTTTGTAGTACATTCATTGTTTGTGACCTTATATTTTATACTTTCACCCATTTTGGGTGGATGATCAAACCCGGTGAGAGGGAGATCTAGCTTCATTCTTTGAGGGGTAAATGAGCACTTTCCCTTGCAGCTCTGACAAGCTGTCACTGGGAGAGCCCAGACAGTCGCATCCCGATGCCCTATGGACCTCCCAGGAGACCCTGGACATGACAAATACAAACGTATCCCAGATGACTGCACTCTGCATCTTGTCTGAATGATCCCATGCTACAGTTTCCAGACAAACTCACCCCTCTCTGTCACTACTTTGAATATCCCCCAGTAAGGCCCCAAAATGCAAAACACTGCATGTATGGTTCCACACCTTCTTTACATAAACAGCTTTTGTTCATCCTCCTGGGGTCAGCGCAGGAGCCCTCCCACCTGTGCACAAGTGTTCTCTGCTCCAGTACTGGTCCCCATAGAGGCCTTGCACAGATGGTCCCATCCTTTTATTCCAAGAGTCTTGTCTTGGGTAGAGTGGGATAAGCAGGTTGCACTAAAAATGCTGGTAATCCTAGGGACTGCTGGCACTCAAGCAAGAGAGCAATGCAGCGGCAAAGAATCCAGAGTGACAGAGACTTGCAGAGACAATGGAGACCTGTGTTATCTGACGAGACTCGGAAGGGAAGCAGTAGAATGTTCTGGATAGCTCTAGAAGGCACCACTAGAGACTACACGCTTTGGCTACTGACGAGCTGTTAGGGTGGCCAGGAGCCACGAAGACCTGTACCACCACGAGCTGCACCACTAAGAACTAAGATGCACTGGCACCCCACACTCAGAGCTGTAACACTGACGCTCAGAGCCACTGACACTCAAAGCCTGGAGGCGCCACCTTCAAGAAAGGAAGCTTTTGTAGGTTCATGATTTCCAGCTGAACTGACCACAGTCATACTTAGCTGCTTGGTGACAACACCAATTGAGAGTGTTTGTTGCACAGGTGGTAGTGGGTGACAATTTAGTGTTTAGGACTCAAATTTACAGATATTTTTAATTAAGTTATTATTTTTTACTAGTGAGACTCATGTTTATTAGTTTTGTGATCTTAATCCAAATTCTTAACTTTCTAAAATTTCTAAAATTGTCTCAAGGGACTGTAGTCAAATTTGTCCATTAACCTAATAACAATTGGGAATATGGATTTTTTTTTTGTAAAATGTCTTGGTAATTTTTTTATAAGCTGTCAATTCAGTTACTTGTTTTCTGTATATTCCTTGTGAGTAGTTCATTTATTGGCAATTATGCCAGTTTATGAGGGTTTTTAAAACAAAATGCTAGAAATTTAGGGTTCAGACAGGAGAAATGTATACATTCATGGTTCTCAAGGCTAAAAGTGTATAGTCAAGATTTTGCAGGCTTTGTTTCTTGTAAATTTCCTCATTTTAAGTTGCACATGGTCACGTTCTTGCTTTGTCTTTACATGGATGTCCCTTTGTTTTCAACAGGACCTTATGTGTCTTTTCTGGTTGTCTTAATTTTGTCTTTGTTTATGGGCATGCATCAGATTGTTTAAAACTCATTTAATGTAGCAGCTTAATTTTATCTTCATGACTCCATTACAAGCCCGAATTCCTCTAAGAGTCACATACTGAGGTACTGTAGTAGAGTGTAGGGATTCAGTGTATGAATTTTGTGTGTCAATTCAGCAAATTTACCCCAGAAGTATTCAGGGTGAAGCCTTAGTCAGTAACCAATTAGGTTGGTTAAATAAGACAGGAAGAATAACAACAGCATTTTGGGGAAGACTTTCAAAGATTCCCCCTCAAAATACACATATGTACACTTATTCTTGTAATTCTACTGAGAAATAAGGAAGCCATTGTTTCAGAGGACAATTTTAATATTTCATCATTGAACAGGTACTCATGATCTAAATCCAATGTGAATTAGTTGCAGTTATATGAATGGTTTTTTTTTTTATCTTTTTGAGACAGGGTCTCGCTATACAGTTCAGGCTGGCCTTGAGCTCACTTTGTAACCCGGGCTGTCTTCAAACTCACAACAATACTCCTGCCTCAGCCTCCCGAATGCTGGGACTACAGATGTGTGCTACCCCACCTGGCAGGAACAATGATTTAAAATTAGGAAAACTTACTGAATTAAAATATTTTACCCACTACTAAATGTTAGGTTTGAACAGACCTATGTGTTGTCTGATGGTATACACAAGTAGTAATCTGTGCAATTTCCTTTCCTTTCTCCTAAGTGACTGTCCACTAGAAAAATCACATGGCCACAGAAAAATCATGTACACATTGCAGAAATGCAAATTTTTACAAATATACCAAGTATATAATTGATTCTGTTAACACCAATTTTATCATGGAAGAATTGTTTTATACATCTTTATTCTTACAATCAATTTGAATGGTTGTTCTATTGCTTTTTATGGTTGCTTTGCTGTTGTGTTTTAGTTTTCACTCTAATGTACCCAAACTCTAAACAATATTTTAGATATCAAATGTATATGCTTTGTTATATAGATCATCTTTGCTGCCCATAAATTCTAAATATTAAGGAAGAAAAATTTTTTGAGCTTTTTGTTCATTATTAGTTCACCTGAGATTTCACTTAAACATTCCTCCCCACCCTCTTGTCAAAAGGATGTTCATCTATAGCTTTTTTTATCAATGTGGACACTATTGCTATGAATAGTTAAATTGCATACACTTGACCTTAGTGTACTATAATAGAGAGGTTTACAACTGCAACTTTACCAAAATGTGAAGCCAGCTTTTCCAGTACTCTAAAACATCAATCCACTTATATGGTGCTACATTTATGGTCATCAATTTCTTATATGACGTTTCAGCTTATTTTATAGCATTTTTATTACTGTAGTTTTTAACTGTGCCTTATTTATTGGTGAAATGGATATTTATGTCACTAAACCCAGGTTTTGCTCTTCTTTTATAAATTTAATGAGCAATTCATGTATTTATTTCCGTAATTAGCTTTAGAATACAATGGTCAGATCCTTCAAAGAGTATAGGTAGATATTTATTAGAATTACATAGAAAATGATGATACATTATTCCTTTAGATAGGTGTTATAGATTTTCATTGGTTTAAGAATTATGTTAAAACATTGTGCCAGGCAAAATTGATTATCTTACCCTAATCCTTTCCTTACATATCTGTTAAATGAAGTAGTATACGATTTTATAAATATTTATTTATTTATTTATTTTATGAGGTAGGATTTTCTATGTAGTTCAAACTGGCCTTGAGCTCATTCTATAGCCCAAGGTGTCCTCAAATCTGCAGTGACCCTCCAGCCTCAGCCTTCTGAGTGCTGGGATTACAGGAGTGCATCATTGTGCCCAGCTTATAAAATTTTAAAACATTAAGTTTTATATTTTTTCTTTATATCTGTGCCAGACATCTGAAATTTTCTGTGATGATACTGGATTTCAAAATATCTAGTTGAGTAGAAGCATCTTTAGAGTTCTCTAATTCCAGAAAGATCTCTTTGCATCTGCATGTGCTTCAAATGGTACAGCTAACGAAGATATATATTGATAGAATTAATGAGAACAAGAAAGTAGCTTCAGGAATGTAATCATTTATTAATTTGATAATAGTTGCTTTATCAAGATATTCCAAACATGCCCTATTATATGTGAAAAATTTCTTGCTCATATATTTTTCTCTTTTATGGCATGACTTTTGTGACAAATAATGAACAATAGCAACAAATCCTAGTTAATGCTGAATTTGTATACAGAGATGACAATATTGTTTCCTTTCCCAGAATATTCACCTGAGTTCATTTTGTAAAACAAATGCATAGTATGGTGAATGTCCCACTGTGACAAAATGCCATAATTACAGCAAAGATAATTATTGACAAAATTATCAAATGAGAATGTCGCTGTTGCCTACCTGATTTATCTAATAGTTGTAATTCAGACATCATAAAATAACTACTCCTGCTGATAGTATATTTACTTCTACAGGCAAAATGTGATTATTCAATGAATTGAGCTGAATGAACTATGCATGTTAATACACATTAATTTTAAAGTATCAGGAACAGGAATAAAAAATATGTCTTGGATTCCCTCTGAGAATTTCTCTCATTACTACAGACTACTTGGAGGTACAGAGCATGAGAGTGATAGCTTCCATCCTCTGGTATGTGGACAATTGTTTCTTAGCTATTAATTTATTTGATTATATATATATTTCTACATTAGCTACCAAGAATCTTTTTCCTTTTCTATTCTTTCTTTTCTTCTTCTTGTGATGATACATTTTTCCAATCATTCTTCTTTATGTTTTGCCTGTGCTTCACATCTACAGTTCGATGTAAACCACAGATTATTCTTATATAATACTCTTGTTTTGCTCTCCAACATTTGTTTTTCTCCATTTCTAGCCATAAGGAGAAGGCACATCCCCCACTTGAACCTTTCTCTATAGCATATGTAAGAGAGTGAAGCCAGGCACCATAGCTTTCATGGAGAAATTAAACTTTGTTTCTGAGGTTTTCCTGAATAGCCTGTTCACAAATATATTCTTTGGGTTGAAGGTTGGGTCTCACTGGCATAGGTGAATCAGTATGGTATGGCTCATTCTCTGATTATATCTGAGAGCCTATAAATTTTTTTTATCACAGCTTGTTTTCCTTACTTGTATAATTATTACGTGCATCTTTTACTCAAAAAAAATCTGGCTGCTATTAAAAGAGAATGAAATGTAATAATTCCCATTTGTTTCAACCTGTGTGCATTTGGAGTTGTTAGTTAGCATTGCCAAGAAACTTTCCATTCACCAATGTTACGCTGGACTAAGTAACACGGACAACTGCTCACCCGGTAGTGTAATTTCACTTTTCTCCCAATGTGTCACATGTACTGATTTTATTGCAGAAGTGTAATTGTCTTGATACTAATATTCTCCAGTTGAAATTTTAAATTTAAACTTGAAATATGTGATTAGAACATCTCAGTACTCCAACTTCACTATCTAATCTTGATATGGATCCTAAAACCACTTCAGTTAGCTCTAGTGTTGATATCCCAGAACTATAAGAGAAAGACTTCAGCTTTACAGGGAAATGAATAGATGCTAAATCTTGACAGGAGCAATCACAAATTTATAAGCATAGTTACACATTACTTGACTGCTTTGATTTTTCCTATGTAAAATTCAGCCAACTTTCACTAACCAATGTAATGATTAAATTTTTAACATACAAAAAATTTTAAACTTGAAATCCACCAAAAGCATTATGAATAAAAAATCAAAATGCTTAAAGTGGATATGTTTTATATCTCAGAGGTTTCATTAGTGTGATCATTTCAAAGTGAATATTACAGCTCAGAAATTACTGTAATGTAAGTCTTACATGCACCATATTAAATTAATAAGCACATGGGGTGTAATTTATCTCACATAATAATATAACTTCTATTGAGTTCATTTAAGGAAATTCTGTCATTAACTTTGCACTGTCAGAGATAATCAAAACAAGAAAATTTAAATTTCCCTGTACTGTAAGGCATAAAACTACTGCATAGTAGGTCTGTAAACATGGACAATTTAATTCTTTCTAGTACTACTACTAAATTTGCGAAATGAAGAGGGTAAGAGAGCATACTGGGAAAATGCCCATCAGAGCACACACAGCCCTGGGATTTTTCAGATGAAGTCTGTGCTTGTTAGGTGGCTTGGTGCTGGCAGCTCTAGGAGGTAATTCCATTGTAAAAGATGTGGTTTTCCTGGAATTGCCTTGTCCTGAGATAAATTTCCTTAAAAACATTATTGAATCAAGAATGCTTTAGACTTTGGAGAGTTGGAGAAAGTTGTGAAATAAATAAATAAAGATGGACAGATGATTAAATATTTATTTACTTTTAAAAAACATTCCTCACTCCTTTTCTTACCAAGACATTTTAACTGCATTTAAGAAGTCGGCCTCTCTGTTTCCCAGCACCTCTCCCAATATCCATTTCTTAAGATTTTTTTGTAACTTTCTCTGGCAAACCACTAGGGCCAGGACAGAAAACCTGCAGGATGATAGAGAATTTCACATTCTGTGAGATGACCACATATTTTAAAATGTAGGTCTTACATGTGCTTGCTCCTGGATAATTTACCAATTGTTAAACTGCACTATTGTTTTTGCTTATGAGTAGAGTTTCCCAAAAGGCAACCAGCTTTTACATGTCCTCTCTGCTTGACAGTAACATCTTCCCCTAAATTTTTGGTCATTTTTTTCTGATACTTGCAAAATGAGTCAAGGTTAAAAACATTTTTATGTCTTTTTATCACAACATAACAACAGGGATCCACACTCTAGGAATTGGTTTACAATTTTTTTTTTTTTTTTTGGTTTTTCTCCAGTACCAGGAACTGAACTCACGACCTTGCACTTGCCAGGCAGGCGCTTTTGCCGCTGAGCTAAATCCCCAGCCCAAGGAATTGGTAACAGTATTAGCTATGGTGCTGAGCTGCCATCTTTATTTTCCATAATTTAGCAGGTCAACTTAATTAACATTCCTGATTATTGATGAGACATTATAATTTCTAATTTATGGTAGAAATTGAGTAGGGCATTAAAGAGAAAAACTCAAAATATTATGGAAGCCTTCCATCATGGAACGCTCGAAGATCTCCCAAATTCATGTATATGAAAAAGTACATTGCTTTTATTGCATTATCTGGTGCTTTTTCAAATGTCATGAGCACGTATACAGGTAAATAAAGATGGTGATAAAGATTTAGTAGCCTGTTCTTTAAACATGTTTCATAACGCTGACTGAAAAAAAGATCTAAATATTCCACTTTAAATTGGCCTTTGTAATTTAGTGCTGGGCAAATGTACATTACACATTCTAGGTATCTTCAAGTTCATACATTGTGAGGTTACTCATTTCAAGTATACTGCTCAGGAGCCCAGGTGTTCTAGTCTAGTAGCTCCGTGGACTTCCACAATTTGCAGCTGTGGAAGATCGATGTTGAACCCACAAATATCTTGTTAAATAAAATGGTTATGAAGTGATTGTGTAATCATTTCGGGGTAAGAAATAGTGCATATTAGAAAACCTGAGTTTGGACTCTGGCACTATGAGATTTGTTTTCTTTTCCTGCTACAAAGTAAACTAATCATATTCACATAACATGTTTTCACAGAAGATCTAATATTGATTTTTTTCTTAGTTTGCCTCAACTATTCAGAAGTGAAATTCTATTTGTGCTCACAATACCACGTGATATTTGGCATTATATTTGGTTTCTTTTACTAGATTTGCTTATATTTGTGCTCAGTTTTCACTAATGTGTCAATCTCTGCAAGTTTTTTAAATTTTAAAATTGTGTTTGTGTTACTGAAAATTTACTTTGAAAGTACTAAAATAAGGGTTTGTAATATAACTGTTTCTGTCATGTGCCATAGAGAAATAATAAACGGATAAACTATGAAACTTCCAAATCTAGAAACTGCCAAATGAATTGCTTCCATCTTCATTTAAAATTAAAATTAAATTTGTTATTCACATTATGGAGTTGCTTGAGAATAATTTGTCAATATATATAATCTATATCATTATGATATCTATATCTAAATATACAATTTATCTCTTTTACTCATATTATTTTAATATCAAGACCTCAATTAAAGTGTTACTTATTTTTTTACCTTGGAAATTAGTAGCCCTCATATGGTGCTGTATTTTTATTCACTACTTTCACATACAACTATTTCCTATTTGTGTCCATAAGCATCTATGGTACTTTGATTATTGATTTGCTGATCTATTTACAGAACTTGTAATTCTGAGTATTATACATAAGTACAAAGTAAGAACATTATTCTAGACAACCGAACAGAAAGCATGGAAATGGAAACCACAATAGTCTTCTTTTGGTACGGCAAAATTTTCCTCTATGAGTTTACCAATTGAGTGTAACTTAGTCTAGAAAATGCTGAAGGATGTTCATCAGGTTAGCACACACAAGACGGTGTGGTCTCTATTAAGTAAAAAGGTGGAAGCTACCCTAAGGGGGAAATAAATTTTCTGTAAAGAAAGGTGAGTTTCTCTGCTGGGTACATTTTTCTTATACTGAAATAATTGTAATACTTTTTTGTTTTTTTTGGTTTTTCTCCGGTACCGGGAACCGAACTCACAACCTTGCGCTTGCCAGGCAAGTGCTTTGCCGCTGAGCTAAATCCCCAGCCCCTAATTGTTATACTTTTTAAAACTTCCCTTTCAGTGTTCAGCTTGTCTCAAGCGGACGAAGCTTCCCATGGAGGCACTCCTTATCACTACTGTGCTTCCTCATTATTACCAATGCTTCCTTATCATTGCGGATGCTTCCTTATCATTACAGTGCTTCCTCATTATTAGGGATGCTTCCTTATTGTAGCGTTCAAAAGGTCCTCAGGGCCCTGCGCGCTGTTCACTTTTCTTGCACGCAGTTAGTCATTACGTCTAAGTAGGGGCTGGGGATTTAGCTTAGCGGCAAAGCGCCTGCCTGGCAAGCGCAAGGTGGTGAGTTTGGTTCCTGGTACCGGAGAAAAACCAAGAAAAACAAAACAAAACAAAAGAACGTCTAAGTGAGAGGTTGTGCTCTCACTGTATCTCCACGCTTTCCTTTTTACCGTGTTGTCACAGATATTCTGTTCTCTTTACTATTTTTAGTGTATAAGTCAAACACAGTCACGCCACGTCTGCAGGCGTCTTCATCTAGTTAGCGACCTGCAGTCACAAGGCCTCTTCCTGAGGAAGGGGCTCTGCACTTCGGAAAGCTCCCCTTCCGTCCTCAGTCACACACTCCTTACGCCAGCAGGGGGCACCTGCGCTGTGCTCCTCCCGCGCCGCAGGCTGGGCACCTCTCAAGGCCCACAGAAAGGACCAAGGTCAGGGAAGAGGGAGACAGGCGGGCGAGGACTCGTCATGTCCTGTGGAGGAATCCCAGCAAGGCCGAGAATTTTAACCTGAATTCTGATTGTGTTGTCTTTGTCTAAGTACGATTTCTCAAAGAAAGACAATAAAATACACTACTGCATTACCAACTTGATTTATGACTTACATCTTTAAATATCTAAATTTATGCCTTGGGACCTCTATTTGAACTCTTGTACAGACCCTGAAATTGTCACACCTATGAAAATTAGACCTGTAAACTGTCACATTCTCAAGTCACTATAGGTATCTACACACACACACACACACACACACACACACACACCACTTACTTCCTTCAAGAAGGTGTACATATGGAGATTGGAATTTTCTGATCAGTTTCTGCTGTAGGCCGCAGCTCACATTAAAGAGGCCCTTTACCAGGGTTCAGACTCAAACACACTCCTCAGGAGTTACCTTCTTTGATGAATGTACTTTCTCCTACAAATCATTTTATTCCTTCTATGTTGATCAACTCGAGGTAACGTGTTATCCGGTTCTGTTCACTGTATTGTCCTGTGCAACAAAGGTGAGTATCTTTCACTGCCATAAGGTAGTAAAACACAGTTTCCTGTGGTTTTGTGAGGTTGATTGTGTATTTCTATGGGCTGGGGTGCTTTGGATTCAACAAGAAGATTGCAAGTCAGTACCATTAAGTTATAAAGAAACGTATTATTTTATGTGACGTGTTGTATACAGACACATGTCCATGTCTTTGCTCAGATTTTCCTAGTTTTTGTGCTTTATCCTTATTTTAACAGGTTCTATAAACAGACAATTTAGCTACTGTCATGTTTTCAAGATGTTTTAAAACTACTACATTGAACATGATGGCATTCAAATGTACCAGGAAGCAGATTTCTTCTACTTGGATCCTTCTTTTGTTTTACAACAGAAGGGTATTATCAATTACAGGAGACTTTTCCTCCTGTCTCATTGGCTAGGATTTCATCATGCACCATGCCTAAACAAATTATTTGTAAGAGAATGAAGCCAGCATGGTTAACATGGATGAAATGTTGTTAAATTTTCAAGGAACAGTCAGGTAGCAAATATCTTACATTTGCAGGCAGATGGTGGTTGTCATTGCTACTTAACTCCGTCATTGTAGTATCAAAGCCAGCATAGACATCAAATAAAATTTAAGTGGGAGAGTTTTCAATACATTTACTTACTGAATGGAATGTCACATCAGATTTGTGTCAAGGGCTATACTAGGCTGAAACCTGATAAGACCCAAAGACCAATGTCTGGACCTGGAATGGCAACAGTTTACCCCATAAAATCTGTCTGATAGGAGGAGAGAATTACAAATATCATGTCCACACACATTAGGCGTAATAACTATAAAGCAGTTTCCATTGAGTGTCTTATTCATCCGTCTGCCCAAGATCCTTTGCCAGCTAGGGGTTTGGATATCAACCCCTGCCCAGTGCTCTGAGCCAGATATGTCTATCTTCAAAGGATTATCAGAGTTAACTGACTGATCTCTAACGTTCCTTATTAGGAGCTCAAAGATTCTTCCAGTGAGTACTACCAATATTAAAATTATTGAATGACCAACCCTTTCTTCAAAGGTCAAGAGAAGAGAGAGTTTGCACGGCCTTGCTTTGTTAGTTAATATCACTAAAGTCTCTTCTTAGTGTATGAGTTTTCCTTAATATTTCTATGGAATTCTTCTTGCTCTAGCAAGCACTCTCTCACCTGTAGGAAAGACTAGTTGAGGTTAATGCCCTCCTTCTGTTTCTAGTCACTGTGCATAATTGCTCTTAGTGCTTCTACCTTTAACCTGGGACCAGGAGATGCTTAGCAGCTATTGAATATTTCTCATTCTGAAGGAAGAATCTTCCTTGATGGAATGTTAAGATAAACCAGGAATTTTAAAAAAAGAGGAAATTACATTCAGGAACTTTTGAATTTCTTCCATTTTGTCAAAACCACTGTTCTTTCTCTAAGATGAAGACATGCAAGGCAATTTTTAAAACAAAGGAGCTCAAGAGTCACATAACTAGATGGATTGATGGAGCTTAGTGTCGTCAGCAAGAGTAAATGTCCAAGGGCTGGGGATTTAGCTCAGCGGCAAAAGCGCCTGCCTGGCAAGCGCAAGGTCATGAGTTCGGTTCCTGGTACCGGAGAAAAACCAAAAAAAAAAAAGAAAAAAAAAAAAAGAGTAAATGTCCAGGCATATAGCTCAGCAGCATAAGCGCCTGCCTAAGTGCAAGGTCCTGAGTTCAATTTCCGGTACCCACACCCCCAAAAAAGAGTGAATGTCCTGTCTGGTCCACCCTTTGGTCAGGGTTGCAGATGTTCACCCTGTGCCACCCCATATTCAATATAAAGAACATAAACTCATATGCACATATGAAATTGCTGTACCTCCACACCAATCAACTCTACAGCTCAGACACCTTCTCAAGACACACCCAGGGAACTCTGCCCAAGCTTAGGTGGGAAAACCCATTTTGCGTGCTTGCTCTGGGAAGACTGATGTACATATGAGTCCCCTAGGCAAGACACCTCACATTTATTTTTAAACACCAGCTGGCGATATAGCTCAGTGGCACAAGCACTTCTTTGGCAAGTGGTGCAAGGTCCTGAGTTTGATTCCGGTCCAAAAAAAAAAAAAAAAAGAAAACCTAAATATTTTTGAATACCTCTTGTTATTTATTTTAAACTTTATTAAGTACTTGGGTGTTTCTAAACTCATGCATGTTCATGATTCAACAAGAGTCAGTTGCATCTACAAAAGGAAGATAATGCTGCTACCTCATTTTTTTCAGTTTTCACAGCAGCCAAGGCAAGATACCTGAGCTAAGTGCTGTTAATTAGACCCTTGTACACCAGACTAACAGGACAAGAGTCCCCTCAACTTCACTCTCACTCTCCTGTCTTTCCATATTCATGATAAATTAATGGAGGATACAAAATCTCATTGCGTCTACATCAGTGGAAGCAATGAAAAACTCCCATATCTTATTCTGCTCAATAGCAGAAGGATCATTTTTCTTAAGATAAACATGAAGCACTGCTTTGGAATTTCTCTGGAAATGTGGCTTTGAGCTTAGTTCGTTAAGCCTCTCAACAAAGCTGTGAGCTACTCTCATATCCTTTTAAGTTCTTTTGCTGCTTAATCACCCACTCAGACTTTATTGCTTGCAAATATGAATCCTAATTGCTACAAGACAGGAGAACAAAGGTAAGATTTAGGCATTGCTCTTTTTCATTAGACAGGATTAAGTGTTGCTCTATCTTAGCATGCCAGCATTCGATCGGAATCAATACGCGTTAGGGACAGAACTAGGAGTATTAATGCCACATGGTTTCAGAAACTGGTGACCACAACCTAAGATAATTTGGCAAAACACTGATTGCAGTTTCAGCTTGTACATGTTGGTAGCAATGGTATTTTCAGTTAGTGCTTTTGGCATGAATTAGATTTAAGGACCTGGAATAAATTGGTCAAAAAGTAGCAATACTGGGGTTTGGGAGCAAAGTGAGATGGTGCTTTGTGTGACAGGCACAAGCTGCATGGAAGTTGCTTTTCTGTGCACAAGGATGTGGACAAAACAAAAGAAATGAGCAAGCAAAACTATAGTTACAGCTGAAGATCGCATTGGAAAACACTCATTGGACTGAAGTGAATATGTTCACGCGTACTGATTGGAGTGGTCATTGTAAGGACTTGACACACTTGTGCACTGACAAAAATGAGACATCTAAGAAAAAGACTTCCAGTAAATTCTCTCCTGAGTTGACATCTAGATAAATGCTCTTTGTTCCGAAAATTGTCTGAATTTTCCTACTGGTTATGAAGTTTCTGCACTCAAATACATAGAAGTAGAAATGCCTGTGGTAAAGATGTAAAGTTACTAAATACATGAAGATTTTGGGTAATGGCTGAAATATTATAATGTCAAAAGGACTTTCACTTGCTTTAAATTACGTATTAACAAACCTGCACATTCTCTCTTCTGTGTACGATGAACACAGGGGTACACACACTGAATAATAAATGATGAATGCCGTGCCTAAGTGTGACAAATGTGTTGTCAAGAAATAGGCAGAGGAATGAGAGGATTTTCCAGGTAATACTAAGAAAAGTAATCACATACAAGAGTGCAGGAGGAAAATGCAAACAGCTGGGTGGATACACAACAGTCTGGAAGCCCAAAACAAGAATAAATAACCTTCAAAGACGTGATGGGTTTTGTTTTCAAAGTGGTTTCTGAGTGTTGAAGAATTCATATTTCTATGATCGACAGAATATGCTAATCTCCTGAGAATTTTGTATACAGGTCTATTGTAGATTCTTTATTGTTTTATTCTGTAAATTGACTTTCATCAGACTTGCTTCTCATATGAATAATTTCCTGTCTCTGCTAGTTGTTTATTGGATCAAATAATTGGCATTTTGATGACTATTTTGCAAAAGCAAGTTCTAGTGCTTGACTGAGCTATTCCTAGTGTGTTCAGGCTCTGAATTTGTGTGAAAGGCTTTCTTATTTCAGATTCTCCTTCACATCATAAATCAAAGCTTTGAATATAAAGGATTATGAATAGGACAGCTCTGTATAGATTCCTAACAAATTGAATTAACCCAGAGGCTGGAATGGGGAGCTAAGGACATCTTTCAATTAGAAGCTTTTGGCTGTTGGGATAAAATTTAGGCAGCTAAAAAATACAAAGCAGATGAGAGAAAATAAGTCCTGAAAGGCTTCATTTGACATGAACTTTTGTGTCTTAGGTCACCCTTAGTATTTAGCCACAGTGATTTTGATGACTTTCTAGTACTTTAAATCATGCAATTTCTCAAAAACTTTCCATTTAAAATCTGATGTTTTCAGGAAATTTAATAAGGTATGTTTTCAATTTTCCACAAATTTGGGAAAATAATGTATTTTATGTAATAAAAGTGCATCCTAAAATAAAACCAATTTCCACCCATTAGATTCTGTTAAATAATTTGAAATTTTCAAATAAATTTTCATCTTACAAAGCTGTCTAATATATACGACTGGTTGATATAATGGCGAAAAGCTTGCCTTGAATATTGGCTTCAAAATTTGTCTCAAATGGTACTCGATGTTGGCTATGCACTATATTTGAGGTCATTTAGCTCTTTTTTTATTTTAAAGATAAAAGAACTAAACATATTAACAGACATACATCCATTTAGAAAATAACACAAAAACAATGCAAGCAATAAAGAATTTCAGACAACATGATAGGAAATTAACAATGGTTGTTGTATCACATATTGATATCTTCAAGTTGGATACTCAGATGAATATAGCTCTTGTATACCTTCTTCACATTTTAGAAGGGAGCAATAAGGTAAACTTTAATATTTAGTAAAGAAATGTCTACTTTTTAATAAATTAACCTTTTCTATAATTACAGTAAGAATATTTCTAAATATGTGTATCTTTAAAACTAGGAAACTTTTCATATGAAAGATATTAACAAAAACTTTATATGTATACTCTTTGTTCTTTTTCTTTTTTGTTGTTTTTTTTCTTTGTTTTTTGAAAAGAAGACTATTTTTAAGCACTGTATTTTGCTGTATTTTCTCCCTTGTCTTTGCTTTCCTGTGAATATTGTATTTATGATCCTCACATTAGAAAACAGAGATGTGAAACTTAAAGTTAGGCATGGATTCTCATGATGCATGTCATAATATAATTCTAGATGCACTGCCTGAAATGATTCTAATAACAAAATAAGTCTCACTGTCTGGCTTCTCTACTCTTTTATGTTATTTCTACAAAGCATAAGGTATTTTGGAAGCCTTCTTTAAAATATTTTAAAAATATTTTTCTACTTGGACAAGCAAAATATTCAGGTCTGATTTATTTTCATTCTATTTACATACTGTGAGAAATGAAATTTAAGGAGTATTAAACAATTATTTTGAAAAATCATGCAACCCATGGTTTAATAACTTTAAATTGAGGTAAAAATCACCTGATTTGAAGACTTTAAAAATTTCCTTAACATGATGACATTTGAAACCAAGCTTGGTGGCACACACCTGTAATTTGAGCACTGAAGGAGACTGAGACAGGAGGGTCACAAGTTCAAGCCCACTGTGGGCAATTTGATGACTTAGATTTGCTCTGAAATAAATAAATACAAAGAAAAGAAACAAAATGAAATAGAATGTCAACAAAAGAAGTTGTTCTACTTTGAAGCTAACAATATGCAATATAGTAACCATTGTTAATTTCCTATCATGTTTTAAAATTCTGTATCATATTTATTGTTTCTTGTCTCTTTTTTTGTCACTTTAAAGTAAAAAAAGAAAAAAAGAAGAGAGGCTTGCTGATGTAGCTCAGTGGGACAGCCCTGAGTTCAACAACATAAACAGCAGATGCTAGAGGAGATAAATCAGTTTATCTTGCTGTAAACACTATACAGTGTACATCCACCAAACATTACGTGGAACCCATTAATGTGCAGGTCATGTATGTATTGTGTATCATTTAAAATTTTAAAAATCTAAATGACTAAGTGAATCTGTAAAGCTTACAACACTGGAATTATTCATTTCTTTGGTTTATAAAGTGTAAAGTATCAATGTAAAATGTAAAATAGAAAATAAATGCTTAGAAATCAATGTCTCCTAGATGTGACTGCCATGAACAATGGTGATAATTGCAAATGAGAATAAGAAAAGACAGTAGCTAAAAATAAGAGAATTGTAATTTCAATTCGCTCATCCACTTCGAAGGAGAACACCTTTACTTTACATTGATATATTCATCAGAAACTTGAAACTACACAAATGTGGGACTAATCATTAGCTTGGAACTATGACTACAAAACTGAGAACAACAGGGTATTATTTTCTTTTAGCCTGCAATGCACATTTTATGTTTCCAGTGTGTTTATTCATTTGGTGAGGCTAGTTTACTTTTAAATTAAATATGTGCCAGTGGTAAAGTCACTTGACAGTCATACCTGCTAAGTAACCCTTTGGCGCTCTCTGCATATTCATTCACACCACTACGCATTCAGCCATCCTTAGGAATTTCATGCCCAGTTGCATTATAAACTCTACCATACGGTTCTATTCTGTGACTCAGCTAATGGGTAAGATGAGCTGTAGGAATAACAAAACACAAATACTGAAGGAGCCTGGGTCCTTGACCTCTAAAGACCCATAATTTCAGTGATGAATAACCAATGTGCAGACATTTTATTTTTCCTATGCAAAAACAAACCATCTTTGACTTGTGTAAGGCACTTACTTTATAGATCAGTTGTGACAACACAATCCTTGGTGTTTAAATTATTGTAAAACAATTACAAACAGTAGGAAAGAACACTGACTGAAAGAAGAGATCAATGAGTCTGTGGAGTGGAAAGATGGATGAAGAAAGTATAATGTAAGAAAAGCTTTCAGAAGATACAGAAGACAGCAAGTGAGACATTTTTATGAGCCTTTCCTTCAGCTGTTGAGCAAGGGAAGTGATACCGAGGAAGGAACTTAAGGGTGAGAGATTCTGCTGTACTTAGAGAACGTTGTAAAAAGGAACATACATCTTGTCATGGCTCAATGAGGTCAGACGTGATCATTAGTGAAAAATTACACTTTGAATCACAGAATTGAAAGAAAATACATTCAGCCGACAAACGAAGACTTCCAGGCACCCTGAGAAGCACGAGACCCTTCTGCTCAGTCACAGCACTTTATCCAGTGAGTGAGACACTGACTTGAGGACCAATTACTCTGTACTTACATTCCAAACCCACAAAACTGTAAATAGTAAACTTCTGTTGCTTTAAATTCCTCGGTGTGTGGTGGTTTGTCAGGTTATGAAAGAAAAACCTATGCATTAGATAACTAGGACTCAAGAAATAAAAGTAAAGTTCTCAATGAGTAAGTGCCCCATACTCTTACTCCTGTAAAGCTTAAATGAATTGAATAGTGTAAAATTTAAAGATCTGAAGAGGTCTCCTTTTATGAATAGTCTCATTCTGATACATTTTGTTTGTTTACCATGAAAGTAGATAGTATACCGCTGCTTTTTATGAAGGAATCACAGAATAAAGAACATTTAAGTAGAAGTTTAGCTGCTTTTAGAGTGAGATTCCAAAGAACAAATTATCTATGGATATTTTTCCATCTATATTTCAGGTGATATCTCTCACTGGTCAATGTTTACGCACATCTCATTGAGAAATCCTTATGTCTGAAGGGACAATACAGTATTTCTCAGAGGACTTGGGCCAGGAAAACATTCACAGAGCAATGAACTTAAATTTACATAATAATTCAATGTATGTTCCTAAAATACACAAGGAGTTTCATATGCAATTTTTGCTGAAATAATCTTATATAATTTGAGTATTACATTCAAAGTTCAGATCTTAATATAAAGTTAGATAAGTAAGTGTATGTGTGTATGTCATGGAATTTCCAGGAAACTGGATAGACCAGCCACTAGAAATGCTGATAAGGAGGCTGGGCCCCGAACTAAGGAGAGGGTCCCCTTTCAGACAGCTGGCAACATCAAGCCAGTAGAGTTACAGAGAGAAACAAAGACAGTTAACCATCCACTTACCCCATCTTAGCCTTGAAAAGAAAACAAATCCGATGCATCTCAGGATGTTAGGATGCTGTGAAGCTTGTTTATAACCCCATTTGTTAGTGTTTTTGGTAATGGTGCACAGTACTGACTCTCCAAGGGAGGAGATTCTCATTGGAGAACCGCTTCAAATGTCTCCTTTGACTGTGGTCGGAAAGCGCAAATCCTCAGTTCTGAGGGAGGGGCTGCAGAAGAGCTGATGGCCCAAGCTGGGAAGATCTTACATGGGAGAGAATGGCTCAGTCTCTCCCTGAGTTCTGCTTTCCATGCATGAACATGATGCTAGTTTCACTGCATTAGTAAGTTCCATCAACAGATTAATTTTTGCCTCTACTTTGACTCACACATAGGGTTAGATTAAATGTGTGCTTCAAACTTGGTTTTTTTTTTTAGAAATAAAAGGAGGAAAATATTAATCAAACTTGGTTTATACACCACTGAAGCCAAAAGTCTGCTTGAGCTACTTCAACAATGAACTCTAATTTACAATTACATTCAATTCTGAAAGTGAGAGAAGGTGTAGGGCATCAAATTCTAAAACTCCAGCATGGATTAATGAAGAAAAAAGTGTCTTTGGGATAAAATATCAATAAATGCCTTTACAACTAAGTAATAATTAAATCAGGTATGAATCTATCAGAGAGCACTGCAGTGACCCTTAATCTACTGCCAATCTTTTTCTCTGGTGAGAGAGAAAGAAAGGAAAAGAGAAAGAAAGAAAGAAAGAAAGAAAGAAAGAAAGAAAGAAAGAAAGAAAGAAAGAAAGAAAGAAAGAAAGAAAATGAAAGGAGAGAGGGAGAGAGAGAAACAGAGGGGGGAGGAATAAAAGAAGGAAGGAAGGAAGGAGGAAAGGAAGAAAGAAAGAAAGAAAGAAAGAAAGAAAGAAAGAAAGAAAGAAAGAAAGAAAGAAAGATGAAAGCAAGCAAGCAAGCAGGAATCCAGAATGGTCATTTGTTCACAAGGAGGAAAACTCCATGAGGCCTCCAGAAAGAGCATTTATTGATGGAGGAAGGGATTTGAAAGTGGAGTGTCAGGTGACACAGAGGGTGGCCTTGAGTTTATGCTGAGAAGGCTTTTGCCCTGGACTCGTCTGTAGTCTTAGTGGTCATAGTCTTAGAGATTTTCTTTTCTTTTCTTTTTTTTTCTGGTATCAGAAATCAAACTCATGACATCGCACTTGCCAGGCAGGTGCAGTGCCGCTGAGCTAAATCCCCAGTCCTGGTCATAGTCTTAGTTTCAGTAGGTGGGAGAGGACCTCTAATGAGATAATGGGAAATCTCAAAAGTGTGAAGCCAATAATTGCAAACATCCCTTTACCCCTTAGGGAGGTATGCAAGATTAGCAATTGTGAATTTGTGGTCCCCAACGTGAGTCTAAAAATGAAACCATTGTCGCTGTCAGAGAATGAGCAATGACACCTAAATTTCTGTGGGTGTCTCATATCATCTGCTAACATCTCAAATATTAGCAAATATTTTTATGCAGGGCACTATATTGAGCCTCCATAAAAGGGAGAGAATATCCTTCATGTAATGAAGAGTGCATCTATAATATTGTGTATTTATTTCTTTCCTCAAATAGAATATCAAAAAAAATAACATGGCATTTTATTTCAAAACTTTTCAATTTATTTCTCAGGGTTACACAAAGGCATGTGTTTTGAAAGTCCGTTTATGTAGCTGTATCCAAAGTTATGCACCGCATAACTTTGAAGTTTATTGCACAGCATAGGAGTGGCTGGTTCCATAGGTATTTGCAATTGCACTGCTAATTTCATCAGTTAAGGATTTCTAGTGCTTAGCTCTGTGCTATTCTAAGTGTTATAGGAAAGAGAACTGAAGCACAGAGGGTTAAAGAATTTGCCACTCTACAAAGCTGAACATTTGAGCAGAACTCTTCAATTCCCTCCGTGCCTCTACCTTTTACCACCTCCGGGCAGTGTTCTCTGAACAGACTTTCAAAGCTGTCTGTGTGTCTCGCTCTGCACCTGCAGCCTGCTCTTATGCATCCTTTAACATCAAGATAGTCGCGGACTCTTTAACCAGTACATCTTTGCCCCTGCCTGGCCAAGGGGACATGATGAGAGATGCACGTGGCAGTGATGTGAGCGAGTCTGTATAAAAAATGAAGGATGCTTACAGAGATGGGAGAGAAAAAGTGCCAAACGCAACACGCTACATCCTTTGCAACTAACTAAGCCGTACTCACTTCTGTGGCCCAGAGACTCTTATAGTACAAGGAGACCGAACTCCCCAGTTCCTAACATGTAGTACATTGTCTGGTTCTTTGCATCTGTGTAGGACCCAAAGCCTGAGTTTCAAGTCCTTACTGTCTCCCATCCTCCAACCTTCATTAATTCTTTGCTTGCATGGATATTCCCATTGCTCAGGCTACCACTCCTCAGACAATGAATTTGGAATATGAGTAAACCAACTTGCCAAATATTTAGGAGTTGGTACTTCTAGTAATTTTCTACAAGGTTTGTAACACCTTAAAACAACAGCCAAAAAGGTTTTATTGGACGTGTTGCCAGTTTGATGGAAAAGCAAAGAATGTTAACAACTTTGTTGTTGAGATGAAACGTGATAAAGAATGATACATATTTTGCAATCTATCCCCATTGGAATAACACTCTTCACCATTTTTATATTCCTCAGGCATAGAAAATGAATGTAAAGTACTACTAAGAAAATGCTACTGAAATAAAACACCCAACATCTAATAAAGCATACTGTTTCTATTAACTTTCTTTAAATTTCTCCAGAAATCATGCTACACTCTACAATTAGACCGAGCAATGCTGATGTTTAAAGTAATCTTTAAATTTGCTGTACAAAGGCAAACCTTCGGCCTTCACAGGAAACATTTATTTTCTAGATACTGTGTTCTGCTTTTCTAGTTATTATGTGGACAAATCCATGTAATGTAGAGGAAAAACGTTGGTGCCCACCTTCTAACTATGAGCATTACTCGTAAGTTTTTCTTCAAGAAGAGAAGAGGCTTTGTGTTTTTTGCAGCCTAAACAGCACTTAGCTGTTCTGGTTTTGCATGTTCCTTTTGCTTTCTAACCTTTCCATGAGTGCATGTCTATGGGACACAACAATGGCATCCATCATGGGGAGTTGGTAATATACATAACACATCTTCAAATTTTTTCCCCTTTTTCTGAGCTCCCTCTCCACTCCTTCCATCTCTTCACCCCTTCTATTTTGCAAAAGATCTGTCTCCTTCTTTCTCATCATCTATCTTTAATTTTACTTTCAAGCTGGCTTCGTGAAAGGCTTGTCACACCTGCCTGAAAATGATCAGAGGCACAGTCCCTGTGTGTGTTGCAGTCTTTTCCAGTGTGGATTTCTACCATTGCCCAGCTTTCTGGAAGAAAGAAAGAAAAGTGCTTCAACTGTATGAGAGCAGCCCCACCCTCCTACAAAATCAGAGGCAGATACCACACTGCCACCAGTTCCACCACAGGGGAAGGTCGGCGTCAGGAGAGGGAGATGGATGTCTATTACGGTAAAGAGAAATACTGTCCTATCATGTCTCATCATCTGTCATACTTTTCCCACTTGAGGAGCTAGAGAGAAAAATCTTTCAATGTGGACTTTAAAGATCAGAGTGAGGACACAGAGATGCATTTCCTACTATTTGTCACTTATGGTCAAATGGAAAGTAAAAAAATAAGTGCCTTGGAAATAATAGTTACTGACAGCTTTGAGTAATAAACAAAATATTTCTGTTCTTATTTTAAAACTTTCAACAGATTTTATGAACAGCAGACTCTCATGTCTAGACTTGACAAGAAAATTTCTGGCGAAACTCGGTGCCTCTGAAAAGGAACAAATTTGCTTCAAGGCTACATATGGAAATACCTAACAACACATTTTATTACATCCCACAACAAAGAAAGCTTCCAATAAATGCACTGGACTGATTTCTTTATGGATAATGATCTGGAGACATCTAATGTGGTAGAAGTGTAAATGGGCTTTTTTTCCCCCTTTCTTTTTGCTGATTACTGGCCTCAGCTGAACAGATATTAAAGTTTGGCCCAATTTTATTTCTGTGTTTCCATTTTCTTGACCCCAACTAACCCTGTCACCTTACAACTTCATGACCCCAGGGCTATTATCCTCCTAGCTTTCTGAAGCAAAGACAGAATACTGTGATTTTTTTTATGACTAGACAAATGTCAGGTTTTTTCTTTTCTCGGATAGGAATATAAATTATTGAATTCATTTACAAGGATACATTTTATTTGACTTTTACTGAGTTCATTATACTTATCAAATAGATAATGAGAGTGATAGAACAGAAATTTGTGGAGAAAAAGGATGTAAAATATTTTTGATGACTCATAGTTTCATTTCTAAAATTCTATCCATTAATTAACAAAATTTAATTCATACAACTACTTATCTTAATAAATTTTAAGTTATGTATAATGTCACAATGAAGCTTGCTTAGAGGAGAATAATAAGCTACTATATGCTTTTTTTTTTTTTTGTCTTTTTGAGACAGGGTCTCGATATGCAGTTCAGGCTGGCCTTGAGCTCACTTTGTAGCCCAGGCTGGTCTCGAACTCACAAAGATCCTCCTGCCTCAGCCTCCCAAGTGCTGGGATTACAGGCATGTGCCACCATGCCCAGCTAGTGCTATATGCTTTTAATAAATGAATATAAGCTATTATCAAATACTTTTACTGGCAGTAATTCAGTATATTTGATTCAACCTAAGGCAAAAAAATTCAGTAAGTTTAGAAAATGTACACTTCAAACCAAATAGTAATCATATTTCTGAAACAGAGAACCAAGGCCCACTACAGAGAAACCCATTGGTTTACCTCCTTCTGTCCAAGCTTTTTAGTCATCTAGACAAGATAATTCCTTTTGTATCCTTCCCTGTCTTGGGGGAAAAGGACATTTCCGTTCACCTAAAATGCTTTTGCCATGTTAAATCATCCAGCATTAGTCATGAGCTGTTAGATGAAAGCGATCATTGCTAATCAGAATTGCATAATTGTAGAGGTAACCGCTTGAGCCCCCACATTTGCCCAAATACAATTAAATCATTGCTGTGAAAGGAAAAGCAGGCTCCCGGTTTATGTTCCTACATTTTTTTTTTTTTCATTTTTTTGTCCAGGTCTAATTTTCCAAAAGACAAGGTTAACCATCTGCATGAATTTTGCAAGATAGCAACAACCCTCAGATCTCGGCGATGTGTCACACCTTGTCTTTCCTGCCGTGTTCATGGTTTGTTCGGTGACTCCAGGGGGGTTGACCCTCAGTCTGCTGTGAAGCTTCTGACTGGCCGGCTCTAGCATCTCAAGCTATCCCTCAGCACCAGGGCCAAGGCTGAAGGCCCAGGTGGAGCACACATCACTTCTAACCTTGGCCTCAGCGTTATGTTCATTACTGACGCCTGGATTATGTAAAGCAGAATCAGTCGTATTACTCCACCTAACTACAAGCATATGGAGAACTCGTCAACCCTTTGTTCATGAAGGAGAAAAAGGAAAATGATGGCAGAGTACAGAGGATGTTTTACTAATAATATCTTCTTGTCATCTAGCCTGCCCTGTTAAAGGCAAAGTGTCTTCCTGGGATCAGGGAACCTCTGCTGCTTGTGAAATGAGTATTTGTATTGTATGTTTACACTGCTTGCTTTTCTGCTATGTGTTCACATAGTTGGAGGACTTGATTTATGTTAAAACCTTTGTGTCTCTAGTACCACATAGTCATTTTTTAAAAGGGCTTTGTACACTGTAAGCATTCAATAAATTTTTTATGATTTCTTTTTTTTTTTTTTTTTTTTTTCTGGTTTTTCCCCAGTACCGGGAATCGAACTCACGACGTTGTGCTTGCCAGGCAGGCTCTGTGCTGTTGAGCTAAATCCCCATCCCTTAATAAATTTTTTAAATGAATGGATATTCTGAATGGAAAATAGCTGGTCATTCACCATTAGTCTATTGTAGGTAATTTTATCACTATTTTGCATTATATCTCTAGCCTATTTTACTAAAAAAAAAAAAAAAACATTTCAGTAATGCTGTATCTTAACAAACTATAAGAGTATTGTCTCAATCCACTGACTTGTCCATCCATCCATCTTCTGTCTGTCCAGCCCTCTCTCCATCCATCTGTCTGTCTATCTGTTGGTCCATCCATCCATCCATCCATCCATCCATCCATCCATCCATCCATCCATCCACTGCGTTTTTTTCTTTTGGAGATCTTGAGTATTGAAACCAAGGTCTCATACATAGTAGTCAAGGTCCATATCTGCCACTCCCAGCCCTCCACTAGGATTCTAGAGCTCTGTTTGTCAGAAGGATTTGTTTATAATTCTTCATGTACCACACCATAGTCTGCACCATAAGAAAAGCACAAGTGAGTAGACAGCACAGTGACAAAGATGAGATTAGATCTAGGCAGCCGAGTTTAAATTTCAGCTGCTGATTTACTATATGATCTTGGGAAGAGCATTTCAACTGTGTCTTAATTATGTTATCTGTGACATGTAGTGGAAATAATAGTAACAATTTCAGAGGCTTTCAAAAAATATAATGTGTTGCTCTCTATAAAATACACAGAAGTAAAGCAGCAGCATCCTAAGCCAGATGGGAGATGCACTCTATCATTCTTAAGTGTTATACACTTTTCTCTCCATAGCTACGGTGGACCATTGGGATCAAAAGTGTTCCCCTAACTGTATTTAATGTGTACAGTTATTGTACAGGCTTTCCAAAGTAGCACCTTGGTTCTGAAACTTAGGTAACTTTTAATGCTAAATCTTGCTTTCTTATTGATTTTTTATATTATTAGCTATGTTTCATATTTTTTTAAACAAAAAGAATGTTTCCTAAACTAGTGCTCAAGAAAATGTTAAATACAGTTACAGGAAAAAAACATTCCTCATAACAAAAATAATGCTTAATTATTAGGGATAATTTAAAAAATATTTCTGGCCAAAATACATGCACACTAACTTTCTGTAATATGCCAATACCTTTGCTACCAAGTTAATATACTAAATGTTCTAAAAATCATGTCTGTTGTTGAAATTTGTATTTCCCTCAGGAAAGTAAAACTTAATGATACTTAAGAATTTTGGACTGAATAAATTTATTCACTTTTCCCAAAAGATACTATGTACATACAAGTGTAAGGTAGAAATGAAATTCATTTCCTTTGGCACAGAAAAGAATATTTCTTAAGTAATTCATGTTAGTACATTTATAACATGAATGTCTTTTCAGGAAAAGTAGACCTATTTGGAATTCAATATAAGTAACATATTTAGTCACAGAAATGTTAGTCACAAAACCGTATGGCATAAAAATGTACTGAGGGTCTCAAAACAAAGAATAAAATTTTCTTTTAACTCTTTAGCATCTAGTGTGAGACTAACAGAATATGATTTTCCACTTATTTCTTTGAAGTGAAAAATTATTTTTATCCTCTTCCTTATAATATTATGTATCTGTGCAGGGAACTTGTTGTAAGAGCAATATTCAGGAACCCACAATGGAACAAATTGTTGGACAATTTTACTACTTTGAAATTTCAGCTATATATGTCATTTAGGTAACTTATTTAAGAACTCAGCAGCTTAAATTATTTAAAGAGAAAAATAAGCATTGTTAATCTAAACAAGAATGGGGATAATTGCGTATTTTAATATTTACCATTCTCTGGAGATACAGCAGTTTTGCTCAACATATATAATATGGTTGAAGTAAATTTGGGTCCAAAATATTGACTAACTTGCTCAAAGAGTCCAAGCTAGCATTTAGCTGAGCTAGACTTCAACCCAAATCCTACATTTATGAATTTATTTTTCTGCTAAGAAGTAAAATATAAATAATTAAGTTAATGCTAATTTTTGGCATGAGACACACGCTGAAAACTGATACACATAAAGTCTTTTGTTTATTTATTTTCCATAAGTTTAAATGCATATATAATAATATCTGTACATACTATAATGCAGAAGAAAAGCAGAAATTCATAGGCAAAAGGACAGTTTAACAGAAAAATTCTGTATGTAATCTTTTCTCTTGTCAAATTCTGGACAGTCTCTTTTTAAGTAACAAAAACTTGAATATAGTCTTCACAATTATTTTCCCTAGGGACCGGGGATATAGCTCAGCAGCACAAGAGCCTACCTGGCAAGTGCAAGGTCCTGATTTCTATTCCTGGTACTAAAAAAAAAAAAAAGAAAAGAAAAAAAAACAAAAAACCACATTTTTATTTATTTATTTTATTTATTTTCCCTCATTTTTACATTATTTAATTTTTAAAAGAGAATATATATTAAAATTATTAGCTTTTTTCCACTATACTGGGAATTGAACTTAAGACCTTGCACTTGCCAGGCAGGCACTGTGCAGCTGAGCTTTATCCCTGGAAAAATTATTAGCTTTTATTTCAAGAAACATGCCATTTTGTATTTAATCTTTCATATTTGTTTTCATGTAGTATTTTGTTTTTGACATCAGCTCTATCATAGCTTATTACTCATAATGAAGTCGATGTACATCCCAATGACATTCTATTAAGTCAACATACTAATCGTTTTCAATGTCTAAAAGTGCATTTTAAAAGTAAGTCCAATGATGGCAAAACTTTTAGAGCTCTCAGTGATATCAAATAGCCCACTGTGCACATGCGCCATAGGTTCACCACCAGTTTCTGTATCTCGATGTTAAAAATTCAAAATATGGTACCAAGGGTCCAAAGGTTAAAATTTCTCAAAAGAACAAACAGTGAAAAACATATTGCAGATTATCAGGTACGTCAGTCATTTTGAATTAACTAGATTTCCCTGGTGCAGCTTTATGATCTCATAACGCCTAAAGATGAATTTATTTATCAATGTGTGAGTTGTACAAGGGGTCCATGTGCATAAAACGACCAACATAATTAAGGAGCTTTATCACTGAGCTTGAATACATTTTTTTAATTGTATCTTATCAAAAGATTTAATTGCTGCATAAAATACTGCAGGGAGTCTTCTAGAAGATTAGAAATTATGTTCTGTATGGAACAAGGGGTGCACAAAGTTGTGCTCTGAGGAGTCCTGCTCACTGTTAAGGCACATAGAGGATATCTTGGGGTCATTAGTAGAATAGGATGCCTGTGGTTTTTGGGTTACACAAAATTTCTCAGAGACTCAAAAACTCCTACATGCTATTTTTTAAACTATAAAATATAATATCATTATTGTGAAGCATAAATTTAAAAACATATAAATTCCTAGGCTATCCCACTAATACACAGTTCTGCAAGGTGTGAATATTATTACATTCACTACAGATAGATTGTCCTTACAAAAGTCTAGACATCTCCAGATTGAAGAGAAATATAGTAACCTTTGCAAGTTATTTCTCAAAGAGCACTAGTAGAAAAGGAAGTGACTGATTGTACCACATTAACTTTCATGCAGATGTAGATGTAGATGTCACACAGACCCTAAAGTATTCAGGGACTTAAAATAAGAAATGAATTCGGAAGACATTAACATCCTCAGAGGATGACTAAAAGTACTAAGCACGCAGCTTGCAAATGACCAGGTTTCACAAAATCCGCTCATTTATTAGCAAAGGAAGAATCCTTAGAGGTTAACTGTAAATCACTCCTCTTACCACACAGTGGAGCAATTAAGGCCCAATGACTTTTCTCTTCCTCCACCAATCTGCTCCTCAAAACCTGCTCTTGCCAACAGCAGATCTAGGTCATTTACAACCTACATTAAGGCAGAAGACTACTGAAAAAAAGTGCTTTTCATTCTTTGCCTGGGTAAGAGCTGTATGTTGTGTTGACTTTATGTGTAAAGAGGAGAGCGTATGACCAAAGTAAGGGAAGATAATGTATCCCTACTTCAGAGAGCAGTGTGCTAATTGGTGGGATAATTGGGGTGCAGTGTGTGAGCCCTGGTTTGCCCATAGGAAACCACCATGCCATGAATTAACGTAGAAATCCACGGAAGGAGAAATAAAGTATGATGAAACCACTGGGTTTTATGCTTTCTAAATTGACATGGGATTAAATTAGGCAAATGTAAAATGATATTGAAAGTTTCAGTACCACAAGGAGTGTTTTACTCCCACCTGTGAACATGTGGCAGCGCAAATTCCCCTTCACTGATCACCTGTAAATCCTGCTTAATGGGGAGAGAGATGTAATATTAAAAAGCTGAAAGGAAATGGCCTCGAGTAAGAATTCGGTCCTAGAACTCACCCAACTTTTTATTTTGTCAGATGAAATGTGGATTCAGGCTGACCTTTCACTGTTATTTTGACAAGTGTGTAAATGAGTTTACTTGGAGTGGCATTCTTGGTCATTGTGCAGGCTCCGAAACCTTTGCATCTTCATTCTTTCTTGACCTCTCCTCCCCCTTGCAGTGCTGAACAGACTCACCTTTTTTTCAGAGCATAAAACTGTCCTGTAATGAAGCGTAAACTGTTTACATATTTATGCCTAGAATACCAAAGGCATTACAGTAACAAAAACTCACTCACCTTTTTTTATTAAAAGTACAATTTGCCCAAATCCTTTTTCTTCCTCTCCATGGCCTCCAAGAAATTATAGATCCAGAGAATGTTTGCTGCTGTAGTGGGAGCAAGTTAACAGTGGTGAATGTGTTTTCCTACTGTCCCACATTTCTTCTTCTGTGAACTTTGGGTTGAGACGCCTGAAACTTGAAATTGATTTTGCCACCAGAATAAAGCAGAATCCATAACCAGGGTTTAATATATGACCGTTAGTTAAATAAAATCTTAAAAAAGATAACAAAATATGTATTTGTGAGTTTTTCAAAAGTTTAACTGAGCTAGTACATGTAAACGTCTTGAATGAATTCTCACCATGAAAAAATTGCTTTCAGTTATTTTAAACATTTTGCAAATATATAGAAAAGAGACATTGAAAGCTGAAAAAAGTCAGCCTGATTGTAATGTGTCCCACTATTTTCTCCCACAGTTGTTTCTTTTGGCTAATCACATAAAGGGTGCTTCACCATTAGCATAGTAGACTTTACACGTAGATTAAAATCAGTCCTTAAATACACAGAGATGAATAAGATTATAACATATTTAAGGATGTGATTCTAAACTTCAGTGCAATAATGCTAAATTGCAATTATATTGTGTTTTAGAAAGAACACAGATAAAGATTTCATTTAAGTCACATTAAGAGCATTTAGGCACAATTATCATAAGCATACAGTTTGCATTACTTGGGATAAAGTCTTAGTAAGTGCTTTAACCACCAGCAAAATAGCAAGTGAAATCTCAAAATTAAAATTTGGAAGAGTGATTCTGCACTTCCCAGTTAAAGAAAACCAGGACATGCAACACCTTGTTGTCCACAAAATAGATAGGAAGTGAAAATACATGGGTGTTGAATTTTGTTGTGTTTTTTTGTTTTTTCTTCTGGTACCAGGAATCGAACTCACAACTTTGTGCTTGCCAGGCAGGTGCTTTGCCATTGAGCTAAATCCCCAGCCCCTTGTCTTTTTTGTTTGTTACCCCCTGCCCCCGCCCCGGTACAGGGAATTGAACTCATGAACTCACATTTGCCAGGCAGGCACTGTGCCATTGAGCTAAACCCCAAGCCCCTAGAGTGTTGAGTTTTGTTCTGGAACCTTAGATTCAGTTTAAGAATTTAACATCAATTTTTTAATCCGTGTGATGAAGGAAAGGTAGTGCAAATCAACAATGGCAGATATAATTATTTCCTTTCTTATTTTCTGAAAAGTAACATTCTTTTTGAAAATACCCCAATCCAATTCTTTAAAAAGCAAGCGTTATATCTATAAAGAAGAATTTTATACAATTGGATTCTTGGAAATAATATAATACAATCTTTAAACCCAAGATAATTTGTATCAAATTTATTTTTCCCAGCAAAATCATCATAGTACATTCTTGGCTTAAATGTCAGAAGTCATACAAAAACCTTTAGTTATTTTACATTAAATATGTAAAACTCAAGACCGTACTCAGTCATATAATATTTTTCCACATCTAACTATGCTAATTTATATTTCCTTTTTTTGCTCCCAATTAAGGTTCTCACTATTTCAAGTCATCTAAACCATATAGAAAATTAATTTTTCAACTCTATTTATTTTCCTTTTGGTGATATATCCACCAAAAATATATTTATAATGCTATATGTTAAATATTTATTAATGTCTTCGGTAAGAGTCAAATGTGTTGAAGACTTAGGGGGAAATTTAATCATCCTTATTCAGACTTAAATGAAAGTACGTGTTACCTCAATTCACAAACACTTTTTTACATTAATTTTATCACTACATTTTAGATACACATAATGATAACATTCACCATGGGAATTCTGTAACCATACATGATATAACCTGATTTTTCTTTTTTTCTCCATTCCCTTTCGCTCCCTTCCATCCCTCTTTTGCTATCTATAAAAGCTTTGTTTCCATTTTTCTATCATCTTTCATTTCTTTCCCTTCCTTTCCTTCTACTCCCCCGCTTGTTTCCCTTCTCTTTTGAACATTTTCTTCCTATTTCACGTTGTCTGTTATACATTTTTGTTCTTATTTACTCTTTCATTTTCTCACACCGGAAAAAAATGCAATATTTATACGTGTGTTGAAGGACTAATATCTAAAATACATAAAGGGCTCAAAAAAACCCAGAGCCCCCCAAATTTATTTATTTATTTCTTTATTTATTTATTTTTGGTTTTTTTCTCCGGTACCGGGAACCGAACTCACGACCTTGCGCTTGCCGGCCAGGAGCTTTTCCTGCTGAGCTAAATCCCCAGCCGCACCCCCCGCTGCCCCAAATTTAAACAGCCAGCCCCAAATGGGCATCTAAAATTAACAGACATTTCTCAGATGAAGAAGTAATAACAGTAAATAAATACATGAAAAAATGTTCAACATCACTGGTCAGTGAAAAGATGCCAATTAAAATGATATTGTGATTCCATTTCACTCCAGAAAGTATGGCTGTCATCAAGAAATCAACCAATAATTAATGCTGGTGGGATGTGAGGTAAAAGGAACCCTTCTCCATTGTTGGTGGGAGTGTAAACTGCTGCAACCACTGTGGAAATCCCCGTGGAGATTCCTCAAATAACTGAAACTAGCAGTTCCATTTGAGCCAGCCGTACTCATTCTTCGTATCTTCCTCAAAGGACTGAAAGCATCAAGCCACAGTAATATGTGCATACCCATGTTCATAGTAGTACAGTTTATGACTGCTAAATCTTGGACACAGCCCAAGTTCTCATCAACCAAGGAATGCATAAAGAAGGTGTGGTTTTTCCTTTAAAATACGTACCACTCAGCCATAAAAGAAGGATAAACTTGAGACATTTCTAGGTAAGTGGATGCACCTTGAGACCATACACATTTTTGCCTTACCTTATTTTATTTTCAAGAGAAACAAATAAAATCAATGATAAGATTTCAAAACAGGTTAGTAAGAGAGTTACAATAATCAATACACTGTGTATTATTCTCTTTGTAGTAGTTTTTCAAGGTACAAGATATAGCCATGATATCTGTCCAAACAATATTAGCACACTTGGGGCTGGGGATTTAGCTCAGCGGCAAAGCGCCTGCCTGGCAAGCGCAAGGTCGTGAGTTCGGTTCCTGGTACCGGAGGGGGGAAAAAAAAAAAATATTAGCACACACCTTTCTTGAATCAAGAGAGTTATACAGCTAGTTTCTCTCCATTCCTTGAAACCAAAATCAAACAAGTATCATGAACACTTGTTTGTGAATAATTTGGTTCACAAAGATAAGCTTTTGGTAAAATTTTGTTTCTGTCAGTCAATTCTGCATTAGGTGATGAAAATGCCTGTGTAGTCTTTCCCAGGGAACATGAATGTGGCCATTTTCCCCAGAATCATGGAACAAATGAAGTTCATGAATCAAAGCACCATTGTATTTCATGCCTGTTCTACAGTGTAAATGTTCAGGCATTTATGTAGGGCATATGACTAGGTGGTATTAAAAGCAATTCTTCATTTTTTTCTGGATAATTACAAATATCTATTATACAATTATTACAGTGCCCAAAATACTGTATAAAGTATTTTATTGTTTTACATACTTGCCAACATTTAGTATTTTTAAACTTTTAAATGTTTATCAACTTTATTAGATTCACTTTAATTTGCACTTTCTTGATTATTGGGAAAATCAAGCAATTTTTCATAGTTTTATTGGCCACTTAGAAATCGTACAGAATGGGGGCTGGGGATTTAGCTCAGCAGCACAGCGCCTGCCTGGCAAGCGCAAAGTCATGAGTTTAATTTCCAGTACCGGAAAACAAACAAACAACAACAACAAAACAAAACAAAATAAAAACAAACAAATAAACAAAAGAAATCGTACAGAATGACAAAAATGAGATGATGGCATAGGTATACCTATCCAGAATTTTCAAGACTGGCTGTTCACTAGGAAGCACAAAAGGTTTTGTTTAAGGGTCAAGAGCAAAGATTCTGCTTCTTTTCAATTTGGTTATTTGTGTTTTTAAAATCCATTTCTTCACATTCCAGCCATCTATTGCATCTGATTTATATGTATCCATCTCCTTATCTAAATGTTAGAAACTTAGTCTGGCTTTGGATACAGACATTGGTTATATGTTGCTGGATGTGTCTTTTCACAATTTTGTCTTTCAATAAACATCAGTTGAGAGTTTCACTATAGACAAATTTAACAGCTTTTCCCTTCAAATTAGTAGTCATTTCTGGAAGACGTGTTTGCTTATTTGTAGTTATCGGTGCAATATTTGCCAGGCTGTAATACACATTCCATTTTCATTCTCCATACATTACAAATGTTCAGTCTTTACAAGATAAATGTGCCTCACATACCATGGTTTTCAGCTTCGTGGACATGTGAATTCAAAAATTATTTTATAAATTACTAGACATGTAAATGTCATGTTTGGTTCATATGCATGAGAAGCATTTAGGGATATTGTTAAGATATACATTCTCATCTTTTCTCTCCATAAATCTATTGGAATCTATATGCTTCCAAAGCATGCATGCACACACACACAAACTTTTATGTTTTTCTTTTGCTTACTAAAGTTTGAGAAACTATAGAGGTACTTAAACTGCTGATTTTCTGATCAAAAAAGATGATTTAAGCAAAATAATTCATTTAGTTCAGGACTAATCTAAACTCTTCACATATAATCATATTCTGGGACATCAGTGTCCCTTTGTCTCTCAATTTTCTCATCCTTCTACATTTTTCTTAGCACAGTGCACTGATCTTTACTTATTAACTTTAGTTGGAGTTGTCTTCAATAGTACAGACATGCTCTACTATATTAATAGAAATATAGCAGGCCACAAAGCTGCATAACTTCGCTACGTTTTTCAGTCTGTTTATTTCTTTTTACTTATCTCAGTCCCCTTTGAAATTGGATAGAGTTATATTTCTGTAAATGAACAGATTGCAGAAGGGAGGTCCCCTAGTTTCAGTTCTGCCATTTAATATTTTGGAGTGTCTCTGTACATTCTTAAAGCACTTTACCCCTCTGGGTTATGGAGAATAATCTTAGGGAACCTGGACTACAAATGAGTAAGAAGCAGAACTACTGCTGAAATCATTGGTCACAACTGGATGGTTAATGAGCAATAATTTAACTTATGTCAGTTTTAGGGTTTTATGCATATATATATATATATATATATACATACATATATACTGAAACACTTTCAGCACTCTTTCAAGAGGACCTATCTATGGAGTGAATATGTATGCTTACTTTACTTATTTTTAGAAAACCGAACATCAAAATATTTTTAAGAAATTAGCAAAAAAATATATATTGAATCCAGATTTAAGTGAGTGGAAAGTAAGTAATAGATACATGCACACATACACACTGATGTATATCCATGCATAATATCTACCTGCATATTCTCATATAGACATATATCTCTGCATGATATATATGTGTGCTCTCCAATTATAACATGATATTTTGTCTCATTATTCACAAAATTATACAAAATGTAAAAGCAAACAAAGTTTTTCACAAATATGTTTTTTACTGTTCTACTTTTAAGTGATATTTGCCTGACCAGAAATTTAAAACCATGGCACATAATACCAACAGAAATTTCACAACTAGAAAATGCAGTTGTTAATGTCACACAACCATCTTGTGAGGATTCCATTCTAGAGCAAGGATTCAAGCTGTTTCATTTGTAAAATAATTTAATAGAATGGTCTTAAATACATTAATCTTAAATAAAAGGATTAGGTTGCTTTACAGACAGTGGAAGGGATGATCAAGAACTTTGGTGATAAAATGCAATAAAAGCAGTAAAATATAGGTAAAATATGTTGCTCTAAGTAGTTTGACATTAATGTTTTATTGAAAATTTGTTGCTCATTTCTTATGAATCCAGATTAAATGAGAAAGTTTTTATGTAGGAAAATAAGCCACAGTTGCCATTATATTCTTCCATGAAGCTGTCATTGAAAGGTTACTGGTATCTGTCTACTTTATTTCATTGTCTGACCAGTGGAGCTATTGTGCTTTAGGTAACCTTAAATCATAAACCTCATAAAAATTTTACTCTGGCACATCTCAATTAATATATAACAACGTATAGAAGGATATACAGGGAGAAAGAGTTAATATAAGTTAAAAGGCATGATTCAAGTACTATAACTAGTTTGTAATGTATTCAGCTGTAATATATTCTAAGTGTTCAAAGTCATGTATCTTTATCTGCATTAGGGTTCTCTAATGAACCAATTCCATTAAATACATGCATTATAATAAAAGGGATTTACCAGGTTTACAGGATTGGAAGTGGAGGAGTCCCAGTGGCTGTCTATAAGATCAGAGGTGAAGCATACAAAATGGAGGCCAATAAAGTGGAAAACCAGAGGGTCCAGGTTGAAGGCTGAAGGCCTGGCATCTCGGAGTAGAGCTGCTGGAATGATTCTGTGTTGGAAGGAGAAACAGCTTGTGTTGGAAGGGGGAAGAGTCTGTGTTGGAAGACTGAAGAAACTGGAGACCAATGGGCATAGGTGGTGGAAAGGAGGAAGACCAGCAGCTCCTATAAACCCTTAAGGCTTTCTTCTTTCCCTTTTGATTCTGTCCACCCTACAAGCCTATTGGTTGGTCTACTCACATCCAGGGCAAATCTTCCTCCCTCAGAGGCTGGCCCACTTGTCAGTCATTCACAGACACACCCAGAGTTTACTAATCTGTCAGACGATTCTTACTGAAAAATTGACTGCTCACAATCAAGGATCTCACTAATAGAAGTTAGAAATACTGTAATAGCTGAAAAATGTCATTTCCTAAATTTTATATCCTAGAAACTATAGGCATACTTAAAAACTGTTAATCACTTAAATTGGCCTCTTTTTAAAGAAAGAAAAATTTTCTATCACTTATTTTTATAATACTTGTGATTAGTAATTCTTAGTTTTGTGGATTTTAGTCAATGTTTCTTTCCCTGTTATAGTTTGGTATTTATGACATTTTAAAGAAATGTATTTGAAATTTTTAGTTGCCCTTAATCATATATTTAAAAGTATAATCCTACTGTATGATTCTATGTTTGTTTTGAGATGATTCTCTATATTTCCCAGATTAGATTCAACATCCTACCTTCAAGCATCCTCTCAACTCATCCTCCTCAGCAGCTGTAACTACAGGTATACACCACTGTTCTGAAGAGAAAGTATAATTCTTAACGTACTGAAACGGCAGCTTCAAAATTTATCCACTTATGACCAGGCTAATTCCTTCATAATCATTTAGATTTTACTTCCTCTCCCTTCTGACCCAGTAATTTATTCTGACACCAATTTCATACATCATATAATGCCATTTATATGTATGTAAATATGAGTCTTTGAAACATAAGAATGCATTTATCATTATATATCAGAGTAATTATGCTTCTCACATATGTGGAAATTAAATATTTATTGGCCCAATTAAATATCCAGTAGTTGCTTAAAATGCTTAAGGGTTTTAATTAAATATGCTAAAGATTATGTTGTTAATGTCTTTAATTAAATAACTAGTTTATTTGAATTCAATCCAAATGAGGGACACATTGGATGTAATCAATAAGTTTCTTAAATATTTTGTTTTTAAATTTTCATCCCAGGTCCTCAAGCTTTCCAAATAACTATCTGTGCTTTGCTAACTTGAAGATTTCTAGAGAAGTACAGTTGTGCATTTTAAGATACATTTAGTTATTGTAATACAAGATAAATTCAGAATAATATACAAATGACCTTCCAAATGTAAAGCTCTTTGTCTATAACTTTACAGAGTGTATTTCAGTTACTTTTCAGACTTGATCACCACTATGAAGCCATCACTCTTTCACAAGTATGCCTAAAATTTTCTCAAAGTAGTCATACCAATTTTCATCCCTACAGGAATATATCGGCAATTTTTAGTTTGCCTCCTTGCTTTTACCCAATATTTACTCTTTGTAACACTGCTTATTTTGAATTCCAGTATCACTATTAAAATTTTTAAAAAATTCATCCCTTAATTGGTCATTTAGGAAACTTCTAAAACCTTAAGTTCCAGTTTTGGCAATGCTATTTTATTAATAGTACTATGTATTCCCACAATGCACAGTGCATATAGCATCAATGTAGCTCACTTTTATGCTATTCATGGGCTTGATAATCATCACTTTGTTTCAATTTTCTATTAGATGCTGACCAAATGGTGATATTTGGAATAAAATCATGCTTTTTTTTAATTGAGAATGTATCTTTAGAGGAATTTAAGCATTTCTTCTATTATTTAGTTTTCATCAAGTACGGTTCATCTAGGAATGTGGAGTTACAAAAGAACAAACTTGGCAGGTGTGGAGGTTCCTGCCTGAGCTCCCAGCACTCTGGGAGTCGGGGAGAATGAGATAGGAGGATCACAAGTTCAACCCTAACATGGGCAATTTACAGACTTAGTGAAACCTTGTCTCAAAGTAAAAACAGAAAAATGTTGTACTGAGGATCTGAGGATAGAATTCAGTTTAAAGACCCTAGGAGGATCCTGGAAATGGTTATTTTTGTCTCATGCCAGAATTTAGTGAAAAACTTTTCAGCTCACCCCCGCATGGTGGATTCGTTTACCTGGAACCCTCCTTGCATCTTCGTGTTGAGTCTTACTTAATACTGATGAACAAATGCTTTGCTGTGGCATCAGATGAAGTGTGAGGATTTTTGCATCTGTGTTCCTTGGGGGTATTGGCTTGAAATTTTTGTTTTTATTGTGTTCTCGTCAGGGTTGGTTTGGGTACAAGAGGAATGCGGACCTCATGGGATAGAAATACTCTCTCCCTTGTTTTCTGGAGCAAGCATGAAATAGCATTTATTTTATTTACTATTTTTTGGAATAATAAGATGTAAAATTCTCAAATAAAATGTTGCCAGGTGATCCCGACATACAAGTTTATTCTTCTTCCACTGAGAATATTAATTTCTCTCAGCTCCCTTAACAGCATATAGACAGGAAGAATTTGCAAATTTTGAAACATTTCATACACTTCAAATTATTTAGGTTAATATTTTTATCAGTGCTTAAAAATTTTACTCTTGCTTTTGGAGGGAGTCTAGATCTTTCTAAAAATGACCCCAACTGTCCTTGATCATCACCTTTCCTAGTGGAGAACAAATTATGCCAGGTTTATTGAATACAACTCCTATTTCAAACTTGGGGTCAATTCCTCCTCTATACCCAAGGGTGCTCCTTTCTTTATGTGTGCCTATTATGCACATTTTTTATCCTTGTTTCTGAATCTTTTCACTAAATAGAATTAGCAATTGCTTCCTTTCTATTGTTTTTTCTTTTTTTTTTTGAAAGAGGAACTCTATCACAGAATCGTTTCAAAATAAAAGTTAATATAGATATTTCACATATGTTTCTTCCAGTCAGTGATTTTTTTTGTTTTGTTGATAATTTTGGATATTAACACCCTCAAGATAATTATTAGGTTCAGGACTTTTCAGGGCCCATGGAGCGAGGAGACATGGCCCTTCACCCCAGGAAGAAGTGGAAATGTGGAATCACTTTGTGAATCTTGATCATGGACGTGTTTATGTATATCTACACTTGTATTAAAATTCTTAAATTTGTACACCAAAAATGCCCATTGAAGAGTATGCTAATTTAAAATACAAAATAAAAGAAACAAAAAAAAAAGATTTAGAACTGTTAATGAGTGACTGTTAATGTGTGAATATTAATGAAAGTATGTGTGAGCCTCAGTAAACACAACTCAAGGAAAACTAAAATATAAACATTTATAATACACACAGAAAATAGGCAACAGTTTGGAAGAAAAGCACAGAAACCGGACTTCTGTGTGAATATTTCAATTCATAAATTGTGTATTGTAACTATGATACTATTTTATATAAAAATTAATTTGTGTTTTCAATCTTATACTGTATGACAAAGGCTGGTAAAATTTGTTCATCTGATCAAAAATACTTTTCCAGTTTTTTTTATCATTTTTCTGTTTTCTCATAAATTAATCCTACTTATTTATAATTAATATTAATCTACTTTCTTTTATTAGTTTACATTTATCTTTCTTTACTTTCTTGGATTGAAACATAGATCACAAATTGAGTCATTTCTTCTTATTCTTTCGTTCTGTAAGTGCCCTTTTCCAATGACAGATTATGAAATATTCCAAAAGATTTCATAGGTTTGTTTAAATATTTATCCAGTTCAAAACATATCTAATATCACTCTTGACTTTTTTGATCTGTGATTTTTTGAGAAGTGTGTTATTTTGTGAGAGATTTCTGAAACAATTTTCTCTTAGTCAATTCTAATATAATTAAATTACATTTAGAAAAAAGATTTTGTGAGACTTAAATCTTTTATATATATATTGAAAGGTCAGCAAAATCTCTCTGAAGAGCCTGATTGTAAATATTTTATGATTTGCAAACCACACACAGTCTCTCTTACAATTTGCTTTGCTTTAAAAGGTACTTTAAACCTATAAAAATACTGTTAGTTTGTGGGATATTAAAAAAAAAACAGTTGTGGACTGAATTTAGTATTTGTTAACTACTTTAGACTATAGCTGATTTTGACAAATATTTCCTATGCACTTGTAATCAATATGCCTTCTGCCATTGTTATTTGGTGTATTATATAAATGTTAGTTACTTCAAGCTGTTCTGTTGATGTTATTCAAATTCTGTATCTCTGTTTTGATTATATATCTAGAAGTTCCATTAACAATTGAAAGAAGCTCAGTGAAATATCTCATGGTAACTGTGGATTTGTGTATTTTTCTTGAAGTCACAGAAGTTTACTTTATGTAGCTTAATGCCCTGTTTAATTCCCTGCTAATTAATCCCTCAACCTTCAGAAATCCTTAGCCCATTTTGTAGAGGTGCCTAGAGCTCATGTTTGGTGCATTGTTCTGGAACAGGAGTCTAGGTTGTGCACTGTGACAACTGCTGTGGTGCATGGTGTTCCATACACCATTTTGAAAGAGGAGACACGAGACCAGGATTCCATCCTGCCGTGTTGCCAGCAGCCAGCAACACCTGCCTCCCATGAGGTACCTCTCTCGTCCCACCATGCGCATCATACAGGACCGTGACACAGCTGAGCAAGAAAATCATTTACATTGGAAAGGTGGTAAATACCTTTGTTTTAGTTTTTTTGTTGTTGTTTTTTTGGTTGTTGTTCGTTTCTGCTGAGACAAAATATCTAACACCCAAAATTAAGGAAGGAAAGCTTTATTTAGCTTAGAGTTTGTGGAGGTTTTAGTTTATATTTAGCTGGCTCTGAGGCAGAGTGGCACAGCAACAAGAGCAAAAACAAGAGCAAAACAGGAGGAAAGGCAGCAAGCAGCCTCTTTTTTTTTTTTTATGTTGGAAACAAGTTACCCCCACCTAAGGGGCATACAACTCACATAATCTCCATGCCCTCCTCTTGCAAAGGCTCAGGATGAATACAAAGCATGCACCCTGGCTCCCTGCTGAGTCACTTAGCCAAACCTCTAGACTCCCCAAGTTGACACAATTTATCAACCGTAACAATCCACCCCTTGTCAACTTGGCAATTAGAAACATTTTTTAAAACCAGTTTTTAGATATAAAGACATTATATTATATTAGAATTATTACACTTTTCCACCTAAAGACTCATGTATATCTCTTTATGTAAAAGACATTTCAGTTTATCTCTAAGAGTTGTCAAAGTCTTAACAGTTTTTGCACTGCTAAAAGTTTTAAGTCTAAGTTTTAGGTCTCTTTTGAGATGTAAGGCAAACACTTAGCTGTGAGACCCTGTATAAATGAAAAGTTAAATACTTTTA